>NW_016892359.1:0-323 GCF_001698545.2 Rhinopithecus bieti | reverse complement strand
ACACACACATATATATACACATACACATGCACACATATATATACACATACATACACACACACATATATATACACATACATACACACACATATATATATACACATACACACACACATATATATACACATACACACACACACATATATATACACATACACATGCACACATATATATACACATACATACACACACACATATATATACACATACATACACACACACATATATATACACATACATACACACACATATATATATACACATACACACACACATATATATACACATACACACACACACATATATATACACATACACATGCA
>NW_016892358.1:0-1354 GCF_001698545.2 Rhinopithecus bieti | reverse complement strand
CTCAAAAAAAAAAGAAAATTTTGGGAACCATCCTTGTTTATAAAGGAAACACTAAAAGACCAACATTCTTTGATTTGGGATAAGAGCCAGAGGGAGTGAACCATGTCAGAAATGGAAGAATTCTTTCATTAGTTTCAGGGCCCTTTGAGGCCATTTTACAACCATACATAATCTAGAGCTAGTTTTAAGGGCTTAATCCTGCCCAAATATTCTAATGAATATCCAAGTGATTCAAATTCCATCATAAAGAAATCCACTGGATTTTCAACCTGTTCATTGAGGAGAGGGTATATGCTCCCTACGTCCCATTCCTGTCTCTTGGGCTTGAGAGCACAGGAAGTGGATAGCCAGCTTTTCTGGAGAAGGCAGGTTTCCACATAACGCACAGAGATTTCGCAGCACTCCATGCATGTGTGTTGGCTACTACGCACAACTGCTGTTTGAAAGAAAAGAACGTTGAATAAATGTGAACCACAGATTGGAAGGGAGGAAAATGAAGAGGAATCGTTTTATCAAACAGCACTTCATCAGGCACTTTTCATCAGCCAGAGACCACAAAATGTAATTGTTCTGTTGGCTTACACACGTGGAATTCACATCTTTAAATCAACGAGCTGTGGTTTGGAAGGCGCCTGTGTAGCTTCCCGGGTTTTAATAAGATAGATTAGCAGCACCTCCAGCCCCATCCCACCCCACGCCTGCCAAATAGCCTTCCTGAGGCACCACCTTTAGCAGCTGACTATGAAAATCTTTCACGCCCAGGCTGGTCTTTACTCATCCAGCTGAAATCCACAAACCCTGCATTGTCTTTATGACAATTTCCAGTTCTAATTTATCCTAATGGGAAAGTCTTTAGGCTCCAGGACACCACTTCTCTTGAGTTATGGCCCCTTTTGGTGACAACTACCTGGATTATGTGTGTGCTCAGATTTCACAAATAAAAGGAAGTGGCAGAACTGGCCACCCATTCCTGTTTTGTTTGGTCTTGTTTCTTGAGACAGGGTCTCACTCTGTCACCTGGGCTGGAGTGCAGTGGCTCGATCACAACTCACTGCGGCCTCCAACTCCTGGGCTCAAATGATCCCCAAGTGCTGGGACTACAGGCCTGAGTCAGCAGGCCCAGCCCTGTTCCTGTTACTCAGGCCTCAAAAGGATAATCACAGTCAAATGGGAAAACAGAAGGCACGAGCTCAGGACATGCAACACACACACAGTACATCACACACAGCACACCACAAACACACACAGCACACTGCACAGACACAACACAGCACACTGTACAGATACTGCACACACACACACAGCACACCACACACACACAGCACACTGCACAGACACAACACAGCACACTGTA
>NW_016892357.1:0-321 GCF_001698545.2 Rhinopithecus bieti | reverse complement strand
ATCAAAATAGACTTCAATGCACTCCCAAATATCCTACCTATTACAGATTCCAAGAAAACAGTGTTATCAAACTGCTCAATGAAAATTACAGTTTAACCCTGTGAGATGAATTCACACATCACAAAGCAGTTTCTCAAAAGTTTCTTTCTAGTTTTATCTGAGGATATTTCCTTTTCCACTATAGGCCTGAAAGTGCTCACAAATAACCCTTTGCAGATTCCACGAAAACAGTGTTAGCAATCTGCTCCATGAAAAGAAAGGTGTTACTCTGTCAGATGAATACATATATCACAAGAGGCTTCTCAGAAAGCTTCTTTCTAG
>NW_016892356.1:0-316 GCF_001698545.2 Rhinopithecus bieti | reverse complement strand
TTTCCTATCATGGAGCAGTTTTTTAACACTATTTTAGGGAATCTGAGATGGGATATTTTGGATTGCATTGAAGCCTATGCTGACAAAGGAAATATCCTCAGATAAAACTAGAAAGAAGTTTTCTGAAAACTATCTTGTGAAGTATGAATTCATCTCACATAATTACACCTTTTCTTCATGAAGCCATTTTCTAACACTGTTTTGTGGAATCTGCAAAGGGATACTTTGGAGCGCATTGAGGCCTATGGTGAAAAGGAAATATCTTCAGACAAAACTAGAAAGAAGGTATCTGAGAAACTGCATTGTGATGTGTGAA
>NW_016892355.1:0-921 GCF_001698545.2 Rhinopithecus bieti | reverse complement strand
CTGTCTAGCACTGTGTCTAGCTAAAGGATTGTAAACGCAACAATCAGCAGTCTGTGTCTAGTTCAGGAATTGTAAATGCACCAATCAGCACTCTGTCAAAATGGACCAATCAGCTCTCTGTAAAATGGACCAATCAGCTCTCTGTAAAATAGACCAACCAGCAGGATGTGGGTGGGGTCAGATAAGGGAATAAAAGCAGGCTGCCTGAGCCAACCAGCCAGAAGCCACTCAGGTCCTCTTCCACACTGTGGAAGGTTTGTTCTTTCACTCTTCACAATAAATCTTGCTGCTGCTCACTCTTTGGGTCCACATTGTCTTTATGAGCTGTAACACTCACCGCAAAGGTCTGCAGCTTCACTCCTGAGCCCAGCGAGACCATGAACCCACCAGAAGGAAGAAACTCCGGACGTGTCTGAACATCAGAAGGAACAAACTCCAAACACACCATCTTTAAGAACTGTAACACCGCAAGGGGCTGCAGCTTCATTCTTGAAGTCAGGGAGACCAAGAACCCACCAATTCCGTACACAATGCCATTCTCCTGCCTCAGCCACTTCAGTAGCTGGGACTACAGGCGCTCGCCACCAGGCCCAGCTAATTTTTTGTATTTTTTTAGTAGAGACGGGGTTTCACCGTGTTAGCCAGGATGGTCTCAATCTCCTGACCTTGTGATCCACCCGCCTCAGCCTCCGAAAGTGCTGGGATTACAGGCCTGAGCCACCATGCCCTGCCGTTTCCTGACTCTTTAATGATCACCATTCTAACTGGCATGAGATAGTATCTCATTGTGGTTTTGATTTGCAGTTTTCTAATGACCAGTGATGATGAGCTTTTTTTTTCATATGTTTGTTGGCCACATAAATGTCTTCTTTTAAGAAGTGTCTGTTCATATCTTTCACCCATTTTTCGATGGGGTTGTTT
>NW_016892354.1:0-321 GCF_001698545.2 Rhinopithecus bieti | reverse complement strand
TATGGAAAAGAAAACTGGTACCAGCCTCTGCAAAAGATATCAAATTGTATAGACCATCAACACTATGAAGAAACTGCATCAACTAACGGGCAAAATAACCAGCTAACATCATAATGAGAGGACAAAATTCACACATAACTATATTAACCTTAAATGTAAATGGACTAAATGCTCCAATTAATAGACACAGACTAGCAAATTGGATGAAGAGGAAAGACCCATCAGTGTATGCAGGAGACACATCTCACATGCAAAGACACACATAGGCTCAAAATAAAGGGATGGAGGAAGATTTACCAAGCAAATGGAAAGCAAAAAAAG
>NW_016892353.1:0-918 GCF_001698545.2 Rhinopithecus bieti | reverse complement strand
GGTTTTCAATTTCCATGTAGTTGTGTGGTTTTGAGTGAGTTTCTTAATCCTGAGTTTTAATTTGATTGCGCTGTGGTCTGAGAGACTGTTATAATTTCCATTGTTTTGCATTTGCTGAGTAGTGTTTTACTTCCAATTATGTGGTCAATTCTAGAATAAGTGCCATGTGGCACTGAGAATGGATATTCTGCAGATTTGGGGTGGAGAGTTCTTTAGATGTCTATTGGTTCTGCTTGGTCCAGAGCAGAGTTCAAGTCCGGAATATCCTCGTTAATTTTCTGTCAATCCGTCTAACATTGACAGTAGGGTGTTAAAGTCTCCCACTTTTGTTATGTGGGAGTCTAAGTCTCTTTGTAGGTCTCTAAGAACTTGCTTTATGAATCTGGGTGTTCGTTTATTGGGTGCATATATGTTTAGGACAGTTACCTCTTCTTGTTGCATTGATCCCTTTAGCATTATGTAATGTCCTTCTTTGTCTTTTTTGATCTTTGTTGGGAAGTTTGTTTTATCAGACACTAGTATTGCAACCCCTCCTTTTTTTGCTTTCCATTTGCTTGGTAAATATTCCTCCATTCCTCTATTTTGAGCCTGTGTCTTTGCACATGAGATGGGTCTCCTGAATACAGCACACTGATGGGTCTTGACTCTATCCAAATTGCCAGTCTGTGTCTTTTAATTAGGGCACTTAGTTCATTTACATTTAAGGTTAATATTGTTATGTGAATTTGATGCTGGCATCATGATCCTAGCTGGTTATTTTGCATACTAGTTGATGCAGTTTCTTCATAGTGTCACTGGTCTTTATATTTTGGTGTGTTTTACAGTGGCTGGTTCCCTTTTTTCCTTTCCATATTTAGTGATTCCTTCAGGAGCTCTTGCAAGGAAGGCCTGGTGGTGAAAAAAATCCCTTAGCCTTTG
>NW_016892351.1:0-451 GCF_001698545.2 Rhinopithecus bieti | reverse complement strand
GCCTGCAGAGGACATGAACTCATTCTGTTGCATGGCTGCATAGTGTTCCCTACTGTATATGTGCCACATTTTCTTCATCCAGTCTAACATTGATGGGCATTTGGGTTGGTTCAGTCTTTGCTATTGTGAATAGTGCTGCAATAAACACACATGTGCATGTGTCTTTGTAACAGCATGATTTATAATCCTTTGGGTATATACCCAGTAATGGGATTGCTGGGTCAAATGATATTTCTAGTTCTAAATTCTTGAGAAATTGCCTCACTGTCTTCCACAATGGTTGAACTAATTTACACTCCCAACAACCATGTAAAAGCATTCCTATTTCTCCACATCCTCTCCAGCATCTGTTGTTTCCTAACATTTTATCGATCGCCATTCTAACTGGGGGGAGATGGTATCTCATTGTGATTTTGATTCGCATTTCTCTAATGACCGGTGATGATGAGCT
>NW_016892350.1:0-1947 GCF_001698545.2 Rhinopithecus bieti | reverse complement strand
AAGCTCAGAGAATGGAAAGACTGCCTCCTCAAGCGGGTCCCTGATCCCCATGTAGCCTGACTGGGAGACACCTCCAGTAGGGGCCAATAGACACCTCAAAGAGGCAGATGCCTCTCTGGGACAAAGCTTCCAGAGTAAGGATCAGGCAGCAATATTTGCTGTTCTGCAGTCTCTGCTGGTGATACCCAGGCAAACAGGGTCTGGAGAGAACCTCCAGCAAACTCCAACAGACCTGTAGCTGAGGGCCCCGACTGTTAGAAGGAAAGCTAACAAACAGAAAGAAATAGCATCAACATCAACAAAAGGACATCCATACCAAAACCCCACTTGTAGGTCACCAACATCAAAGACCAAAGGTAGAGAAAACCACAAAGATGGGGAGAAACCAGAGCAGAAAAGCTGAAAATTCCAAACACCAGAGATCCTCTTCTCCTCCAAAGGATCACAGCTCCTCACCAGCAATGGAGCAAAACTGGATGGAGAATGAGTTTGATGAGTTGACAGAAGTAGGCTTCAGAAGATTGGTAATAACAAACTTCTCCAAGGCACAAGGAAGCTAAAACCTTGAAGAAAGGTTAGACAAATGGTTACCTAGAATAAATAGTGTAGAGAAAATCTTAAATGACCTGATGGAGCTGAAAACCACAGCACAAGAACTTTGTGATGCATGCACGAGCTTCAGTAGCCAATTTGATCAAGTGGAAGAAAGGATATCAGTGATTGAAGATAAAATTAATGAAATAAAGCAAGAAGACAAGATTAGAGAAAATGAGTGACAAGACACAAACAAAGCCTCCAAGAAATATGGGACTATGTGAAAAGACCAAACATAGAGTAGACTGGTATACTCGAAAGTGACAGGGAGAATGGAACCAAGTCAGAAAACACTTTTCAGGATACTCTCCAGGAGAACTTCCCTAAACTAGCAAAGCAGGCAAACATTCAAATTCAGGAAATACAGAGAACACCACAAAGATACTCCTCAAGAACACCATCCCCAAGACACATAATTGTCAGATTCACCAAGGTTGAAATGAAGGAAAAAATGTTAAGGGCAACCAGAGAGAAAGGTCAGGTTAATCACAAAGGGAAGGCCATCAGATCAACAGCAGATCTTTCAGCAGAAACCCAACAAGCCAGGAGAGAGTGGGGCCGATATTCAACATTCTTAAAGAAAAGATTTTTTTTTTAAATTTTTTATTATACTTTAAGTTCTAGGGTACATGTACACAATGCACAGGTTTGTTACATATGTATACTTGTGCTGTGTTGGTGTGCCACACTCATTAACTCGTTATCTCCTAATGGTATCACTCTCCTACCACCGCCACCCCACGACAGGCACCAGTGTGTGATGTTCCCCACCCTGTGTGCAAGTGTTCTCATTGTTCAATTCCCACCTATTAGTGAGAAAACGCAGTGTTCAGTTTTGTGTCCTTGTGATTGTTTGCTCAGAATGATGGTTTCCAGCTCCATCCATGTCTCTACAAAGGACAGGAACTCATCCTTTTTTATGGCTGCATAGTATTCCATGGTGTATGTATGCCACATTTTCTTAACCTAGTCTATCACTGATGGACAATTGGGTTGGTTCCAAGTCTTTGTTATTTTGAATAGTGCCACAATAAACATACGTGTGCATATGTCTTTATAGCAGCATGATTTATAATCCTTTGGGTATATACCCAGTAGTGGGATCACTGGGTCAAATGGTATTTCTAGTTCTAGATCCTTGAGGAATCGCCACACTCTCTTCCACAATGGTTGAACTAGTTTACAGTTCCACCAACAGTGTAAAACTGTTCCTATTGGCCAGGCACAGTGGCTCATGTCTGTAATCCCAGCACTTTGGGAAGCTGAGGGGGGTGGATCACAAGTTCAGGAGATCGAGACCATTCTGGCTAATCCAGTGAAACCTCATCTCTACTAAAATACAAAAAATTAGCC
>NW_016892349.1:0-939 GCF_001698545.2 Rhinopithecus bieti | reverse complement strand
GAATTTTTTTTTTTTTTAACATTAAGTTCTGGGATACATGTGCAGTACATGCAGGTTAATTACATAGGTATACATTTGTCATGGTGGTTTGTTGCACTTATCAACCTGTCATCTAGGTTTTAAGCCCCACATGCATTAGGTATTTGTCCTAATGTTTTCCCTCCCCTTGTCCCCACCCCCCGACAGGCCCCAGTGTGTGATGTTCCCCTCCCTGTGCCCATATGTTCTTGTTGTTCAACTCCCACTTATGAGTGAGAACATGAGATGTTTGCTTTTCTGTTCCTGTGTTAGTTTGCTGAGGATGATGGCTTCAAGCTTGATTCAAGTCCTGCAAAGGACATAAACTCATTCTTTTTTATGGCTGCATAGTATTCCATGGTTTTATGTGCCACATTTTCTTTATCCAGTCTATCATTAATGGGCATTTGGGTTGGTTCCAAGTCTTTGCTATTGTAAATAGTGCTGCAATAAACACACATAGGCATGTGTCTTTACAGTAGAATGATTTATAATCCTTTGGGTATATACCCAGTAATGGGATTGCTGAGTCAAATGGTATTTCTGGTTCCAGATCCTTGAGGAATCACCACTGACTTCCACAATGATTGAACTAATTTACACTCCCACCAACAGTGTAAAGGTATTCCTGCTTCTCCACATCCTCTCCAGCATCTGTTGTTTCCTGACTTTTAATAATTGCCATTCTAACTAGTGTGAGATGGTATCTCATTGTGGTTTTGATTTGCATATCTCTAATGACCAGTAATGAGCTTGTTTTCTTATGTTTTTTGGCCACATAAATGTCGTCTTTTGAGAAGTGTCTGTTTGTATCCTTTGCCCACTTTCTGATGGGGTTGTTTTCTTCTTGTACATTGAAGTTCCTTGTAGGTTCTGGATATTACACCTTTGTCAGATGAGTAGATTGCAAAAATGTTCTCC
>NW_016892348.1:0-448 GCF_001698545.2 Rhinopithecus bieti | reverse complement strand
CGTGTGCATGTGTCTTTATGGCAGCATGATTTATAATCCTTTTGGTATATCCCCAGTAAAGAGATGAGTGGGTCAAATGGTATTTCCAGTTCTAGATCCTTGAGGAATCACCACAATGTCTTCTACAATGGTTGAACTAGTTTACAGTCCCACCAACAGTGTAAAAGTATTCCTATTTCACCACATCCTCTCCAGCACCTGTTGTTTCCTGACTTTTAATGATCGCCATTCTTACTGGTGTGAGATGGTATCTCCTTGTAGTTTTGATTTGCATTTCTCTGATGGTGAGTGATGATGAGATTTTCTTCATGTTTCTTGACCACTTAAATGTCTTCTTTTGAGAAGTGTCTGTTCATGTCCTTCACCCACTTTTGATTTTTTTTTTCTTGTAAATTTCTTGAAGCTCCTTGTAGATTCTGAATATTAGCCCTTTGTCAGATGGATAGAT
>NW_016892347.1:0-322 GCF_001698545.2 Rhinopithecus bieti | reverse complement strand
ATCCCATGTTTCTTGGAGGCTTTGTTTGTTCCTTTTCATTGTTTTTTCTCTCATCTTGTCTTCATGCTTTATTTCATTAAGTTGATCTTCAATCTGTGATATCCTTTCTTCCACTTGATCAATTTGACTACTGATACTTCTGTATGCTTCACAAAGTTCCGGTGCTGTGTTTTCAGCTTTATCAGGTCAATTACGTTCTTTTCTAAACTGGTTATTCTAGTTAGTAATTCCTCTAACCTTTTTTCAAGGTTCTTAGCTTTCTTGCATTGGGTTAGAACATGCGCCTTTAGCTCAGAGGAGTTTGTTATCACCCACCTTCTGA
>NW_016892346.1:0-320 GCF_001698545.2 Rhinopithecus bieti | reverse complement strand
TTTTTTTCTGAGATGGAGCCTTGCTCTATCATCCAGGCTGGAGTGCAATGGCATGATCTCGGCTCACTGCAACCTCTTCCTCCCTGGTTCAAATGATTCTCCTGTCTCAGCCTCCCAGGTAGCTGGGATTACAGGCATGTGCCACCAAGCCTGGCTAATTTTGTATTTTAGTAGAGACGGGGTCAGGCTGGTCATGAACTCTTGACCTCAGGTGATCTGCCCACCTCGGCCTCCCAAAGTGCTGGGATTACAGGCGTGGGCCACTGCCACACATGGCCAAAACGTTATTTTACTTTCTGAGACGAAGTCTTGCTTTGTTG
>NW_016892345.1:0-321 GCF_001698545.2 Rhinopithecus bieti | reverse complement strand
AATTTTTGTATAGGGTGTAAGGAAGGGGTCCAGTTTCAGTTTTCTGCATATGGATAGCCAATTTTCCCAGCGCCATTTATTAAATGGGGTCCTTTCCCCATTGCTTGTTTTCTCCAGTTTGTCAAAGATCATATGGTTGTAGATGTGTAGTGTTATCTCTGAGGTCTCTGTCCTGTTCCTTTGGTCTATATATCTGTTTTGATACCAGTACCAGGCTGTTTCGGTTACTGTAGCCTTGTAGTATAGTTTGAAGTCAGGTAGTGTGATGCCTCCAGCTTTGTTCTTTTGCTTAGGATTGTCTTGGATACATAGGCACTTTTC
>NW_016892344.1:0-321 GCF_001698545.2 Rhinopithecus bieti | reverse complement strand
AAAATAACTTGCACGTACATACTAGATTTTAGTGTCCAAGTGCCCGGAAGAGAACTTTGGATGGATCTACCCCGCTAGGCACGCCTTCCCTAGCAGCAAAGATGGAACTCCAGTTCCTCAGACGGTGATGAGCCGCAGGAAGGGCAGGGGCGGGGCCAATGAAGATCCTCCTGGGCTGCCTGACTTCCCTCAGTGTCCGCATCAGCTCAGCCCGAAGTGGGGTGAAGATCTCCCAGTCGACATGAACCAAGGAATTCAAACTCTCATCAGGGGCGGGATACGTCTCCAGGCTTAACTTGCTCAGCCCACTGGTGTGGCCCA
>NW_016892343.1:0-321 GCF_001698545.2 Rhinopithecus bieti | reverse complement strand
TGTTCACAGCTCTGCCCTTTACCACACCTGCTCCCGGCCCAGCACACGGGCCACCCCTCGTGACTGCAGCGGTTCCTCCCGGCAGCCCTCTGGTGCTGTCTGCCTTCCCCAGCACACCTCTGGTGGCAGGACAGGATGGCCACGGCCCGAGTGGGGCTGGGGCTTCTAATGTCTTTGTCCAGATGAGGACAGAAGTGGGGCCTGTGAAGCCCCTCAGGCACAGACCATGGTCCTAACTCAGAACCCCTTGTCTGGCAGGCTCCAGGCACCCTCTGCGGAGGTGTCGTGTGTCCACCTCCCCTACTCCTGGCAGCTGCTCCT
>NW_016892342.1:0-321 GCF_001698545.2 Rhinopithecus bieti | reverse complement strand
TCATGATAGAATCTTTAATAAAAGTGTTTTAAGGAAAGTATCAAGAGTAGTTATGTTATGAAAATGAGGTCTTTCTGCTGCCATCAAGGAAAGAAGAAAACCCTATACTGATGGTTAGAGGCCACAAGACCCATATAATACAACATTTCCTTCTTTCCCTATTCCCAAGCCTCCTGGTTCCTGTCTTAAATAATCTTTTAAAGGTAAAATTTCCAAGACAGAAGTCATGTGACTTAAGAAGTGGGATTTAATTTAGAATATTTACTTTTAGTTAAAATAATTTATAGAATTTTTTATTCCAATATATAAAATATGGGACAG
>NW_016892341.1:0-472 GCF_001698545.2 Rhinopithecus bieti | reverse complement strand
TACTTTTATTTTAAAATCTGGGGTTTTACCAATGTTTTAGTTTTTTATACTTAAGCTAATTATCTGCTTTACTTTAAAGCATAGAAGTAGAAATTTGGGTTCAAATATTTAATATTCTGGAGGTCTCCTATCCTCTTGTTGCAACAAGGGGTAGAACTAGGGGAACAAATATAAAGATAAGTTTAAAATAAAAGCAATGGCATCTATAATCAGCTGCTTAAAAGTAAAAGTCATAATTCATGATTATAAAACTGAAAAAAGTAATGGCTTGGGTTAAAAAATCTAGAATATATATTTGTTACTCTTGGAAGGCTGTGGTGATGACTGCTCGGGGCTGGATAAGCTGAGATCTAAGGCTTTGTGATTAAGCCGTGATTCAGCACCACGGGAATAAAACAGCTCCACAACCAAGAGCTGGCAAGCACTAGTTCAGGAAGCAGGGAGGAGGATTGCAAAGAGCTTCTTAATTAAA
>NW_016892340.1:0-1348 GCF_001698545.2 Rhinopithecus bieti | reverse complement strand
CATAATACTATTGTTATATGTGAGTTAAGCTAGGAGAAGTTTAAAGCAAAAGAGCCTGGAATTACTCTCTAGTCCTAATATTCAGTAGCCATAACTATTTTTTTAAACTTATTTTCTTTATCATTGGAGGGGAGGGAAAGAAAGCAAGCAGAGGTAGGGGTATGGTTACACTATTTAAGGAAGAACTGAATACAAAGACGATGAGTCTTTCATAGTCTCAACAACTCCACAATGAATAACTGGATTATCTCATTTATAATTCACACTGGATTAAAAAAAATTGGTTCCCCTCTGTGTATATCAATTTAATTCAAACCTTGTCTTCAAAATACAAAGATGAATATTACAAGATAAATTATAACTGCAATAGATATTTTCTAAATAGAAGACCAAACACCAAAGGGAATCCCTCTTTCCAATGTCTTTTGATATGACAAGATTTTGCCAGAGTGGAAGTCTAACACTTAAGTAAGCATTCTCATGGCCAAGTAAGAAACTACAGTTGTAGTGTGTACTACCCTACAATTACCATATGTATTACATATTAAAATCAGCATTAAATATGCTTGTATAATTATGCTATTAATGATGATAGCAGTGGTGATGCTGGTGGAAAAGCCTGTCTTTAGGCCAAGAAAAGTAAGGGAGAAAATGTAACAAGCAGAAAGTAAACACAGAGTTGGGCATTTTTTGACTAGGAAAGAGAATTTTAAGCATAGAAGTATAAAAGAAAAGTACTCCCTTATTTCCCCTATGTGGAGATAATATGAAACATTTATTAGATATACTGGACAAGAACAGAACTAAGTACGGCAACTCTACTGCAGCATTACAGAAAATCATCCCTTCACCACAGTGTAAGATTTAAGGGCAACCTGCTCAATGATGCATGTTACATAAAACACAGCAAGATTGCTGCTGCCTGCCAAGTACTTCCAGTCCCTACCCAGGTCCTACTGAAATACTGGTGGTCCCAATTAGTTTTATTGAAATACATCTTTAAAGAAAAGATAAAGCATTTAAAAGACATGTCAAAATGCTTCAGGAACCACATATCCAACACAAACTTTATCCTCAAATGGGTTATGTTTGCCTCGCACTAATAAACATTTTCACTCAAATTAAAGCAATAATCTTCCATACATAAGTATCTTCCCTGCCCAATAATTCAAAGAAAAAAAATCCAAAATGATTAGTAAAGAAAATGTAAGAATTAACAGACCCTTTAAATTTGTTTTAAATATTTTAAGGTTTAGAAATTGTTTACAATTTGTAATTCCTGGTAGGATAGCATTATCTGAATGAACACCCTAATTGCAAACCACTGTAAAATGCTTCAGCTGCATTT
>NW_016892339.1:0-1352 GCF_001698545.2 Rhinopithecus bieti | reverse complement strand
CTATCAAATTTTCAGTGCAATCTCAGCGTTTTTATTGGTAAACAGTGAACAAATGCTAAGAATTTTCCACCTATTTTCAATGATTAAATCTCTTGAAACTTCTGTTATGTCCTATTGAATTGGCAAAACTTTGAGGTATACACTGTATTTAATGATTGAGGTAATAAAGGACATTCTTTTCTTAACACTGAGAATACCACTGATGTTTTATCTTTATATATTTATGCGTTCATTCCTTCATTAACTATTTTAAGTACCTGCAATGTACTAGCACTGTGCTAGGTACTGCATGTACAATAATGTATAAAACAGTGGTCCCTTTACTCATGGAGTGAACAATCTCATGGTAATACAGATGTTAAATAAGCATTCATGAAAATACATTTATAATCACTACTTATGAGGAGATCTAATTTAAATTATAGGTTAGGAAAATCTACTTTGAATTAAAAAAACACATAAGCTGAATTCTGAAGTATAACTATGAGTGAAGGTGAAAGAGAAGAAATAATATGTGCCAAGGCCTTGAGATATATTTGAGGAACTTAAAGAAAACCAGTGGGGCTGGATCTTAGTGGGCAGGGAAGTGTACTGGCCAAAGACAAGAATAGCAGAGATTGGTAGTTCAGGATGTTGTTAAGGTTTTGGTATTTTGTTTGAAATTCATGAGAAACAGGTGGATGGTGGTATGATTTAGAGGAATGAGGAACACTGAGAAATGGGGAGCCTTCTTTTGGTGGGATAGGGAGATTGAGTGTAGTTCTGGACTGTTAAGTTCAAGAAACTTGTGAGAAATAATGCAGGCATACCTTGGAGATAGTGTAGATTTGGTTCCAGACCACTATAATAAAGTGAATATTGCAATAAAATGTTACACAATTTGTTTGATTTCCCAGTGCATACAAAAGTTATGCTTACACTATACTGTAATATATTAAGTATACAATAGCATTAAGTAGAAAAGGAACAAAATACATAACTCGATTTAAAATACTTTATTTCTAAAATGCTTATCTGAGCCTTTCAGAGAATTGTCACCCTTTTTAAGGTGGAGAGTCCTGCCTCCATGTAGATGACTGCTGATTGATCAGGGTGGTGATTGCTGAAGCCTGGGGTGGCTGTAGCAATTTTTAAAAATAAGACAACAATGAAGTTTTGTCACATCAATTGACTCTTCCTTTCACAAAAGTTTTCTCTGTAGCATAAAATGCCATTTGGTAGCATTTTATCCACAGTAAACTTCTTTCTGCATATACTTTATACTCTCCCAAATCTTAATTACAAATAACCTACAGTTGACCAGAAGCTTTACTGGAAACATAAACAGCTGATTAACACATATTTTGCATGCT
>NW_016892338.1:0-910 GCF_001698545.2 Rhinopithecus bieti | reverse complement strand
GTGGTGTAACTCTGTGTGATGAATTCACACATCACAAAGTAGTTTCTCAGAAAGCTTCTTTCTAGTTTTATCTGACAATATTTCCTTTGTCACCATAGGCTTTGAAACGATCAAAATATCACTTCTCGTATTCCAGAAAACAGTATTATCAAATGGTTCCCCATAAGAGTAGTGAAGTTCTGTGAGATGAATTCATACGTCACAATGCAGTTTCTCAGAAAGTTTCTTTCTGGTATTTATCTGAGGATATGTCCTTTTTTACTATAGGCTTCAAAGTGATCAAAATGTCCCTTCTCAGATTCCACAAAACAGTGCTAGCAAACGGCTCCACGAAAGAGTTGTGTAACAATGTGAGATGAATTCACACATCACAAATCAGTTTCTCAGAAAACTTCTTTCTGGTTTTACCTGAATATATTTCTTTTGTCACCATAGGCTTCCAAGTGACGAAAAAAATCCCTTCTCAGATTCCACAAAACATTGCTAGCAAACAGCTCCATGAAAGAGTAGTGTAACTCTATGAAATGAATTCACACATCACAAAGCAGTTTCTCAGAAAATTCTTTCTTGCCTTTATTTGAGGATATTTCAGGCATCAATGCACCCCGTATGTCTCTCGGCAGATTCTGCGACAAGTGTTAGCAAACTTCTCAGTGAAAGTGTGGTGTAGCTTGGGGTGATGAATTCACACATCACAAAACAGTTTCTCAGAAGACTTCTTTCTTGTTTTATATGAGGATATTTCAGTCCTCAATGTGCTCCCATATATCTCCTTGCAGATTCTGCGAAAATATTGTTAGGAAACTTCTCAAGGAATAGAGTGGTGTAACTCTGTGAGATGAATTCACACATCACAAAGCAGTTTCTCAGAGAACTTCTCTCCACTTTTATCTAAGGATATTTTATTTCT
>NW_016892337.1:0-918 GCF_001698545.2 Rhinopithecus bieti | reverse complement strand
AAGTTGCTGTTCTGAGAGGCCGGAAATCCTAATTCAATAAAGCCAGATGGACCTGGTGCCATATCCCTGTGGCATCCACAGTTTATTGTGACTCTGGACAAGTTAGGTTATCTTCCAATCCTCACTTTTCATATCTGTGCAGTGGGTGAACACTCCTCTCCTATAAGGTTGTTGTGGGAGTTAAATGGAAAATGAAGGTGCCTGCCATATACACCCGTTACCTTCATTTCAGCATGTCTTGGTATTAATTCCCTTATTATCGTCGTGATCATGTCCCAAAATAGAGTATTGATACACAGAGTGAACAAAAAAGGGTTCCTTCAATTATTCCTGTGTTCATATGCTGTACTGCTGAAGAACTGTTTTACTGATCAGAATCAATTACAGCAAGTATCTCTGAAAGAAAATCTCTACATTGAAAAAAGCTGTACATCTTAGCTGATAGTATCTTTATGTCAACCTATAGTTATCAAATTATGGAACTGTAGAGAGAGGAGGGAGGAAGCAAAGAAGTAATCTAATCCAAACCCTAATTTTATAATGCAGGAGTAAGGCCCTGAGTGGTTAAATGTTTTACATAAATCACACAGCTAGTTAATTGCAGAGTGGAAAGTGGAGTCTAGATCTCTAAACTCCCAATCCTGTGTTTTCTCTACTATATCATGTGTTCTGTACTAATAAAACTAAAATGCAAAAAAAGGAAAATTTAAAACTTCTTGGAATTCAATGTGACGGGATGTTATTGGCATCTGCAATATTCGTGGGAAGAGAATGAATAGAAAGTACCTAAAATGAAATGACCCATTCAATATGTGGTTTGGGATCCTCATTAGTTCCACTTGTTTTGGCATCCAAGTCATTCCAGCCTGGAGGTGGGTACGTGGGGAGGTGAGGAAGGCAGGTAGTGTGGTAGAAATT
>NW_016892336.1:0-972 GCF_001698545.2 Rhinopithecus bieti | reverse complement strand
CTTGGAAAGTGATTTTCTTTTCTATCACATTGTCAGGTTGCAAATTTTCAAACTTTTATTTTCTTTTCCCTTTTAAAATTGAATGCTTTTAACAGCACCCAAGTCACCTCTCGAATGCTTTGCTGCTTAGAAATTTCTTTCACCAGATACCCTAAATCATCTCTTAGAAGTTCAAAGTTCCACAAATCTCTAGGGCAAGGGCAAAATGCCGCCAGTATCTTTGCTAAAACATAGTAAGAGTCACCTTTACTCCAATTCCCAACAAGTTCCTCATCTCCATCTGAGACCACCTCAACCTGGATTTCATTGTCCATATCACTATCAGCATTTGGGGCAAAGCCATTCAACAAGTCTCTAAGAAGTTCCAAATTTTCCCACATTTTCCTGTCTTCTTCTGAAGCCCTCCACACTGCTCCAACCTCTGCCTATTACCCAGTTCCAAAGTCACTTCCACATTTTCAGGTATCTTTCCAGCAGCGCCCCACTCTACAGGTACCAATTTGCTGTATTACTTTTCATTCTGTGATAAAGACATAATCAAGACTGGGCAATTTACACAGGAAAGAGGTTTAATGGAGAACTCACAGTTCCACGTGCCTGGGGAAGCCTCACAATCATGGCAGAAAGCAAGGAGGAGCAAGTCACATCTTACATGGATGGCAGCAGGCAAAGAGAGCTTGTGCAGGGAAACTTCCCCTTATAAATCCGTCAGATCTCGTGAGACTTATTCACTGTCATGAGAACAGCACAGGAAAGACCTGCTCCCATGATTCAGTTACTTCCCACCAGGTCCCACCAACACATGGAAATTCGAGATGATACTTGAGTGGAACACAGTCAAACTATATTGGGGAAAGTGGAATTGGGGCTTCTGGGGAGTCTTCCCTTGAGAGTGGGTGGCTAACATGAAACCTGAGTTTTCAGCGGGCCCCGTAAATCCTAAGTGAATGGAAACCCTATATATCATGAAAA
>NW_016892335.1:0-556 GCF_001698545.2 Rhinopithecus bieti | reverse complement strand
GTTTGTTTGTTTCTTTGTCATTGTTCGTTTGTTTTGAGACAGAGTCTAGTTCCATCGCCCAGGCTGAAGTTCAGTGGTCTGATCCCCGCTCCCTGCAATGTTCACCTCCTGGGTTAAAGCACTTCTCCTGCCTCAGCCTCCTGAGTAGCTAGGATTACAGGCATGTGCCACCACACACAGCTAATTTTCTATTTTAGTTGAAACAGGGTTTCAGGCCGGGCGGGTGACCCACGCCTGTAATTCTAGCACGTTAGGAGGCCAAGGTGGGCGAATCATGAGGTGAGAGTTCGAGACCAGCCTGACCAACATGGAGAAACCCTGTTTCTACTAAAATACAAAATTAGCTGGGCGTGGTGGCATGCATCTGTAATCTCAGCTACTCGGGAGGCTGAGGCAGGAGAATCGCTTGAACCTGGGAGGCAGAGGTTGCAGTGAGCAAAGATGGAGCCACTGGACTCCAGCCTGGGTGACAAAGCAAGACTCCATCTCAAAGAAAAAAAAGAAAGAAAGAAAAGAAAGAAAAAAGAAAAGGAAGGAAGGAAGAAAGAGGGGAGGG
>NW_016892334.1:0-846 GCF_001698545.2 Rhinopithecus bieti | reverse complement strand
GTCATATTTGTCTTATGTCTTTCTTATGTGTTGTGACCTTTATCTCCAACCCAGGCTTCTAGGCACTAGACACCAGTGTAGACCTTGCCCCTCCACTAATCCCCAGGTGTGATAATCTAATCATCTAGGGTCCTCTCTTTTGTGAGAAAATTCTGCCATTCTAGCAAATCAATGTGGGATCCATTCATGGGCCAGGGCAATAATTCCCCTAACTCGTCCACGTTTTGCAGACTAAATGTTATGTACAGACAGAATCACCGAGACAAAGCCCAACAGATGTCACTTCTGCCTCACAGACAAGGGAATGAAGCTGGAACCTCTTAAGTCTTCTGACATCTGTTTCCCTTTCTCTTCGATGTGGGCTCAGAACCAAAGAGCTCAGCCCCAAGGCCAGAGCACAGGTAGCCCCATGAATTCCCTGGCAGCCCCAGTCACAGACCTCACCCTACTGCTTAGCTGCATCACAGCAACCCATGCATTGCCCAAGCAGCTTGGCACACAGGCCTCCCTCCAACTCCTCCAGCAGCCATTGGTCATCTGTACCAGCCCTTCCTCCATTAAGCAGGTCTGTGGAGGCTGTGTGAGCCAGGCACCAAGGGTCATGCTGCCCCAGTCCACCTGGGTTGTGCCAGGAGATCTCTCCTCTCAGGACCCATGTGTCAACAGGACCAACTGTTGGAGGGGTGATCTCACCCACTTAGTATCTTTTCTGGCATGTGTACCAAGGAAATTGCCAGAATGACAAGGACAGTGACAGCACTAGCCTGGGAGTTCTGCCCTTCAAGGATGCTACTCAGCCTCCATCTGGTCATCCTGAGCAAGGATCGCAACAAGGTTGGCAAGACA
>NW_016892333.1:0-566 GCF_001698545.2 Rhinopithecus bieti | reverse complement strand
ATATAATTATATATCTATATATTTCCCTATATAGATATATATATATAGAAAGGGAAGTTTATTAAAGAGTATTAACTCACACAATTACAAGTTCCCCAATAGGCCTGCAAGCTGAGGAGCAAGGAAGCCAGTCCAAGTCCCAAAACTGAAGATCTTGGAGTCTGCTGTTTGAGGGCAGAGAGCGTGAAGCACAGGAGAAAGATATAGGCTAGAAGGCTGAACCAGTTTAGTCTTTTCACATTTTCTGCCTGTTTTATATCCTGGCCATGCTGGTAGCTGTTTAGATGGTGCCCACTCAGATTAAGGTTGGGTCTGCTATTCCCAGCCCACTGACTCAAATGTTAATTTCCTTTGGCAACATCCTCACAGACACACCCAGGAAAATACTCGGCATCCTTTAATCCAATCAACTGGACACTAGCTATTAACTATCACAAGTCCACCCCTTGTCAACTTGAAGCCATGCACATCTCGTGAGATTATACAAAATCTTCAAATAAAACAATAATAAGGTCATCAATTATGCCTAACATAATACAACCAACCTTCCTACAACCAGAAATGCA
>NW_016892332.1:0-940 GCF_001698545.2 Rhinopithecus bieti | reverse complement strand
CAACTCCAGAGACAGAAAATAATCATGAGATTTTAAAGCTAGACAGAACATAAAATACTCTGGTCCAATATGTTATTTAAAATAAAGAAACTGAAAACCTAGAAAGATTGGATGATTTGCCCAAGATCACATAACTAATAAGCCCCAAGGATACAACTAGAACTCAGGTCTCTTGACCTTTAGCCTTGGATTTCTTTCTACCATATTATATCACACAAATATTGTTTAATATCATTTCCCCTTATCTTAGAAAGAAAACAAATGCCCTTGAATTGAATATCACAAAGTCCATTATCCAGAGTTGCTCTGTTGCTTAGTGTCTTTATAATGGCTATGTTTCAAAATGGTGTGCCATATCTATTGTTACAAATACAGCTTCCATGAGAATCAAAATTTTAAAGTCACAGAAAATCAGTGAATTTCCTCCATTATTAATACATATGCTAGGGCCACAATTCTGATGTTTAATTAGTAAATACAATCAATTTCTATATTTGCATTTTCATTCAGTGATGTCATAAGATTTCAACATGAGATGCATATATATCCTATTGAATGAATACATAAACATACATAGTTAAAACTACCAGCTCTGTGCATGTGATAAAGTACCCAATCATTTGTGTCATGTATAATTACATACTACACTGAATCATTATCCGTTTTCTACCACATTAAGATGCTTCCTTTACTATAACAGTATATTATATTTCTACAATAATCATCTACATTTTTTAGTCACCAGATGCTGTTGTCTTTGTTCTGGGGTGGAATGGTATAAAGGGTGAAATGTTACAAAACAGATGATAAACTTTCAAAAGGCAAAGCTCATCTGTATATGCCTAGGGTTTATTTGTAACACTTAACTGTCCCAAATAAAATAATTAAAATATAGTAAGTGAATGACATTTAAATATTTCCAATTTTATTGGCATAAGAT
>NW_016892331.1:0-557 GCF_001698545.2 Rhinopithecus bieti | reverse complement strand
ATATTCCCTTAGTCATCACAGGCTTCAATGCGATCCAAAAGAGCCCTTCTCAGATTCTCCAAAACAGTGCTACCAAAATGCTCCATGAAAATCCTGTAAATCTGTGAGATATATTCACAAATCAGAAAGCATTTTCATAGAAACCTTCTTTCTAGTTTTGTCTGAGCATATTTCCTTTTCACAAGAGGCCTCATCGTGCTTGTGAATATCCCTTTGAAGATTTCATGAAAACAGTGTTAGGAATCAGCTCCACAAAATGCAAGGTGTAAATCTGTGAGATGAATTCACACATCACATAGCAGTTTCTCAGAAAGCTGCTTTTGTTTTTTTTTGTCTAAGGATATTTCTTTGGTCACCATAGGATTCAATGTTCTCCCAAATATCCTATTGCAGATTCCACAAAACAGTTTTAACAAACTGCTCCAAGAAAAGAATCATGCTACTCTGTGAGATGAATACACGCATCACAAAGCAGTTTCTCAGAAAGCTTCTTTCTATTTTTTATCTGAGGATATTTCCTTTAGCACCACAGGCTTCAATACGATCCAAAATATCTC
>NW_016892330.1:0-915 GCF_001698545.2 Rhinopithecus bieti | reverse complement strand
TTTCTTGTACTGTTTATCATGCCACTTCTGGTCTCGTCGGTGACTGCGGAGCTTCCTAGCAGTACGAAGTCCACGACACTTGCCCATCCTGTCGGCGCCACCGGCCTGAGCGAAAGAGACACCCTATTTTAGAACACAGGGAAACAGAGACCCAGAGAACTTCTCAAGGACACAGCTAGTAACTATGGTGCTAAGATTTTAGCCCAAGAGGACTGGCTTCAAAACCATTTTACTAAAACATCTCCTGGCCAGGCACGGTGGCTTACGCCTGTAATCCAAGCATTTTGGGAGGCTGAGGCGGGTGCATCACCTGAGGTCGGGAGTTCGAGACCAGCCTGACCAACATGGAGAAACCCCGTCTCTACTAAAAGTACAAAATTAGCCCGGCATGGTGGCACATGCCTGTAATCCCAGCTACTCAGGAGGCTGAGGCAGGAGAATCACTCGAACCCAGGAGGCAAAGGTTGCAGTGAGCCAAGATCGCGCCATTGCACTCCAGCCTGGGCAACAAGAGTAAAACTCCATCTCAAAAAACAAAACGGGCCGGGCGCAGTGGCTCATGCCTGTAATCCCATCACTTTGGGAGGCCGAGGCGGGCGGATCACGAGGTCAGGAGATCGAGACCATCCTGGCTAACACGGTGAAACCCCGTCTCTACTAAAATACAAAAAACTAGCCGGGCGAGATGGCGGGCGCCTGTAGTCCCAGCTACTGGGGAGGCTGAGGCAGGAGAATGGCGTGAACCCGGGAGGCAGAGCTTGCAGTGAGCCGAGATCGCACCACCGCACTCCAGCCTGGGCAACAGAGCGAGACACCATCTCAAAACAACAACAACAACAACAACAACAACAACAACAACACAACATCTCCTAAAATAGTAATGAAAACTCTGAATAAAACATTATAATTAAGATA
>NW_016892329.1:0-779 GCF_001698545.2 Rhinopithecus bieti | reverse complement strand
AAACCTGCACATTGTGCACATGTACCCTAGAACATAAATTATAATATATATACATATATATGTATATATACTTTCTTGACTTAATTAAAATACATTGAGAAGATTATCAAAGATGCATGGATCTAAGCTTTACTGGCATTTTGGTCTAAAGAAATATTCCCCTACCATGGAGGCAAAATTTCTTACAAAAGTTGAAAATATTATTTGCATCTACAACAACATGAAAGAGTGACATTTAGCCAAAACAAAAGAAAATGTTTTAATGTGTAAATATTCACATTAGATAAAATTATAGTTGCTAATAAATAATAATAAAATATCTTTTAAGATATGTTCCTATATATGGAAGGCAGAGAACTCTAATATGGCCCCTGTGAGTCCATCCCCTAGAGTACATACCTTTTATGACTCCCTCACCAACTTGAGGGCGAATGTGTGATGGGTTATCATTTTATAAATAGGAATTTCTCATATTTAATTAAAGTATCAAATCAGTTAACTTACTTAAGAGTAGTCTCTAAGTAGTAAGATTGATTTCTAGCCACAAGACAAGAAAAAACATTAAGTGTTCACAATTTCAGAGACCTTGGAAGCAGACTTTTGCCTGTTTGTACCTCAATGAAGACAGTCAGTCAACACTTTGATACAGATCTTATGAGAACTGGAACTGAGAACTCATTCACATGTGTTGAACTGCTGAAGACAGTCAGCCAACTCTTTGATACAGATCTTATAAGAACTGGAACTGAGAACTCATTCACGTGTGTTGAACTGCTGAA
>NW_016892328.1:0-224 GCF_001698545.2 Rhinopithecus bieti | reverse complement strand
GTACTTTTGTACGTATAGATAGCTATAATAGAGGTTTATGGTGCAGATTTTGTTTAAAATGTTTGCTAAAATTTTCTTGTTTTAAAATTTACTACAGTTAAGTAGAGGGTGCTGTGGGGTCAAAGAAGAGGGGATCTGAGAGGATAGGGGATACTTACCGACAGGTGATGCTTGAGCTTAAAATTAAAAGGCAAACGAGGCTGGGCGCGGTGGCTCACACCTGT
>NW_016892327.1:0-560 GCF_001698545.2 Rhinopithecus bieti | reverse complement strand
TTTGGAGGGGCCATGGTCTTCCTGAATGATATGGTTTGGCTATGTCCCCACCCAAATCTCACCTTGAATTGTATCTCCCAGAATTCCCACGTGTTGTGGGAGTGACCAAGGGGAGGTAATTGAATCATGGGGCTGGACTTTCTTGTGCTATCCTTGTGAAAGTAAGTCTCACGAAATCTGATGAGTTTATCAGGGGTTTCCATTTTGCTTCTTCCTCATTTTCTCTTGCCACCGCCATGTAAGAAGCGTCTTTTGCCTCCCACCATGATTCTGAGGCCTTATGGCCTCTACAGTCATGTGGAACTGTAAGTCCAATTAAACCTCTTTTGGTTCCCAGTTTGGGAACAAAGATCTTGTCCCTAAGATGCTTGCTGTTTCTTCCACCCAGAAAAGCTGCATTTCTTTCTGTTCAACTGATTTTATATGCAAGGTACATAGTGGCCATCTCCATCCTTCCTACTGTATAGGCAAAGGAAGTTGAGACCCTAGGTTCAAAACTCAAGGTTTGCCGGGAACGGTGGCTCAAGCCTGTAATCCCAGCACTTTGGGAGGCCGAGATG
>NW_016892326.1:0-1423 GCF_001698545.2 Rhinopithecus bieti | reverse complement strand
ATGCTGCCAAGCGGGAACATTCAAAGCATTACCAGCGCTTCCTATCTAGTCTTCCCATGTAAGAAAATACTGACTCATTCATTACCTGAAAATCCATCAATCAGTAAGGACAGAACCAGCACATTTCATGATAAATTTATACCTTTGTTAGTAAAAAAGTACCTTCACTGTACGTCTGTCATGGACATATTTGAAGCAGTAAGGGTTTTACCCTTAAAGTAAAACTACCAAATTTTAAGTTGGCATAAGAATATTCAAGGAAATCACAATACGTCCTACTTGCAAGACATAACAAAGTTATTTGCACTGGGAGGTGAAAATAATCTTCATAGGACTAACGTCTTGGGGAAGAAGAGTTAGCAAGGTCATGAGCTGATGATACTGCATATCATCTCCAGATAGAATACCAAGACAGGCAGCTCCTATTCACTGCTGCTAGGAGTGTAAAAGAACATGGAAACCAGTGGGCAATTCCTACCCAGGACTTCCAAAAGAAGTCAGATTTTCACCCTCAGATAAATCAATTCTAAGGAAGGAAATACTCAGAGATAAAGATTTATGCATAAGAATATTCATGATAGTATTATTTATAATAATGGAAAACAATCTCACTGCCTCCAAATAAAAAAAATGGTTAAATGATACTGTGTCTACAGAATGCAATAATAGAAAATCATTAAATTCATGCTTTCAGAGAACACTTAATGCCGTGGGGAAACGCTCATATATGCTAAATGAGAAAACAGTTGAGGTCAGCCTACATGTAAAATACACATGTGTACATGTATAAAATGTACATATATACAAACATAGGTGGAAGCACATACAAAACATGTAAACAAATACAAAACTTTAAAATGCATAGAATACAGTTTCTTTCTCCCAATATGGTCTGCCACTCATATACCTCACAATCACCTTGGGGCTTATTAAAACGCAGATTCTTGGGTATTACCCCAGACCTAGTGAATTAAGTCTTTGAAAGCAGAGCCTAAGGATCTCTGTCTACCTACACACCCTGAGTAATTGTCACTCACCCCTCAGTTTGGGGACCACTGGATCAGAAATAACAGCTCTCTGTGGGTAAAGGAATTATGAATACTTGTCTTCTTTTATTGAACGTTAAAAAAATTCTCAGGCCAGGCGTGATGGCTCACGCCTGTAATCCCAGCACTTTGGGAGCCCAAGGCAGGCGGATCACGAGGTCAGGAGATCAAGACCATCCTGGCTAACATGGTGAAACCCCATCTCTACTAAAATATAAAAAATTAGTTGGGCATGGGAGCGGGCGCCTGTAGTCCCAGCTACTCGGGAGGCTGAGGCAGAAGAATGGCGTGAACCTGGGAGGCGGAGGTTGCAGTAAGCCGAGATCGCGTCACTGCACTCCAGCCTCAACGACAGAGCAAGACTCCATCTCAAAAAA
>NW_016892325.1:0-257 GCF_001698545.2 Rhinopithecus bieti | reverse complement strand
AAAGAAAGAAAGAAAGAAGGAAGGAAGGAAGGAAGGAAAGAAGGGAAGGAAGGAAGGAGAAGAAAGGGAGGAAGGAAGGGAGGAGAGGGAGAGAGAAAGACAGAAGAAAGAGAGGCAGAGAAAGAAGAGAGAAAGAAAGAGAAAGAGAGAAAGAGAGTGAGAGAAAGAAAGAAAGAGAAAGAAAGAAAGAGAAAGAAAGAAAGAAAGAAAGAAAGAAAGAAAGAAAGAAAGAAAGAAAGAAAGAAAGAAGAAGGAAG
>NW_016892324.1:0-1347 GCF_001698545.2 Rhinopithecus bieti | reverse complement strand
AAAAAGAACTCTCTTGACATTTACCTTCAAAATAAAATGGATAGTTTCTCTAATCACCCATTTCTGTTATTGAAAATATTAATTAACAACTGTATTTAAAATAATTTGTTTAATAGCATCTCAAGTTATTTTGAAGAAAAAATGAAATAGTGGTCGTTTTAAGATGTAGAAAAGAACATTGGTGCCTATGTGAAGGGAACACAGAATCTACCAGGCTTTGGTTTTCTGTATCTGTCCCTTTGCCCCTTCTCATCAACGGACTTCCGCATAAAGACTTAGGATTTCACCGGGTCATGTTTTCTGATTTCTAGTCTCTCTCCTTAGGTTTTATATGAGTGATAGGTTGGCAAAGACTCTGTCAGATGGTTTAAACAAGTATTTGTTTAAAGATATAACTTTTACTTTCCTTTCTTCTTCCCTAGCCTCTAATTGTCAAGGAAGACATAATGGTCAAGGGGAGTAATAACTTGAGTGTCACACTTAGTTGGGTTTGAATTTCTCTTCAGTGCTGTAGTGTTTACAAGACCTTGGCAAGTTACATCAGAGGTCTGGGTCTTACTTTCTCCTCTGAATTTGGAATAATTATGCCTGTTTCATAAAGCTTTGTGATAATTACATGTAATCACATATGTAAAGAATACAGCATATAATTTGTTGTCCATACAGGATGGTTTGAGTATTTTAACCACTCTGTATGGAAATGCCCTGCTGCCTTTGGTTCCTTGTGTTTTAATGGTGAAGCTTTGCTCAGCCTCTATCAAAATCCCGTTAGAATTTGACTGGCTTTGTTTACCATATGGTATCATGAAGAATTATGCTTGATATGATCCTTTCTTTTTTTAAGCCAAACTTATCCTATTATGAAAGAATTGGCTCCAGGGGTGGAATGCTCATTTGATTAATAAATAGCTAGTTCTGTTCTTAGTTCTGGAAGAAAAAAAAAAGAAAGTATTCTCAGTGAGGTTGGACACCTGCTGTATGCTAAGAAATCAAAGAAGGCTTCTCAATAGCTTCAGGGATGAATAGCAAAATACCTTACCAGTACCCATAATAACTTATTATATTTCTTAAGAAGGTAACCTTTACTTTGAGAAACATGTGTCTAAATGTTAGCAAAACGATTAAGTCAGAATTACATTCAGCTTGATTAGTATTATATTAGTACTTTGTGGTTGAAGTTTAAAAAAGTAAAGGTAGAAAACCAAATGGACATGTTCCTGAAAATACAACAATATCGCAAAATATTTTAATGCTTTAATTTTCAATTTCATATTAATATAATCTATATACTTATGAACTTTCATCTTAATATGTTAAAATAATAAATATATATAGCCTGCTTTCTAA
>NW_016892323.1:0-917 GCF_001698545.2 Rhinopithecus bieti | reverse complement strand
ATTCACTCTGCAGGTCTCCCTGATTATAAAAAATTGGGGAAAATATGTTAAGAATCTACTATGTGAAAATTACTGTAAAAGCATGTAAAAGATACAGAGATATGTAAGACATAGACTTATCCTTTAAGAATAAAACAAAATTATTTTATCAATAGCATATGAACACAAAACATAAATAAAATAAGGAATAGTGTATAAAATTATATTCATATATTGGGCCAGGCGCAGTGGATCACACCTGTAATCCCAGCACTTTGGGAGGCCAAGGAGGGCGGATCACGAAGTCAGGAGTTTGAGACCAGCCTGGCCAATATGATGAAACCACATCTTTACTAAAATACAAAATTAGACAGGCATGGTGGCATGCACCTGTAGTCCCAGCTACTATGCAGACTGAGGCAGAAGAATCGCTTGAACCCGGGAGGTGGAGGTTGCAGTGAGCTGAGATCTCACCACTGCACTCCAGCCTGGGCAACAGAGCGAGACTCTGTCTCATAAACAACAACAACAAAATTATATTCATATATTTATTTAGCACATAGTTACTGATCAGCTGCTTTTCACATTGTGTAAGAATCCAATGGTGAACACTAACACTAAAGTTTATGCCTTTGTAGTCTTTACAGATTTGGGGATAATTAGATAGATACAAAATAATAGGACAAATGTAATAATTGACACGGAGATAAAATTTTCCCTTGTCATAGTTCAAGGCTGAATTTATTCTTCATATTAGATGCTGTTTGGAATAAATAAGTTAGTTAGAATAAATAAAATGTGGATAGGAAGAGAAAACAATCGAGGAAGGCAATTAGCATAAGCATAGCCCCTCCTCTAAAAGTCATAGCATTGAAGAGTTACTATCTCGACAACTTGAGTGTAAGCATTTTTGAGTTTAAAATTTGAATAAATTTATG
>NW_016892322.1:0-546 GCF_001698545.2 Rhinopithecus bieti | reverse complement strand
GATATTTTAAAATCTAGAAATAACTATGTTGAAGCAATATGAAAAGCATCATAAGAAAGGTAGCTACACTGCTAATTTGTTGTAAGGATTGAATGATGTGGTTAGCATAACACTTAACACATAATTTAATCCACACTGAGTGATGCTAAAATCTGAACTATATAAACGGTTACAAGAATTCAAGCAGGGAAAGATCATGAGTGGTTTCTAGGTTATTTATGGATTTTATCTAAATTATTCAGTAATTCAGAGAACCTACTCTATGACAGGCACTGGGATATAGGGGTAGCCAAGAAATACAAGTTTCCTGCTTTCATACTGCTCAATTTGGAAAACAGACATGAAATAAGAGTAATGAGTGATAAAGAAAAGCAGAGCAAAAGACTGTCATCTGTTCAATAAAGTGTCATTTAATCTGAAACTTGGTAGATGAGTAAGAATGACCCATGTCAACACTCCCCAACCTTTTGGCACCAGGGACCAGTTTTGTAGAAGACTATTTTCCATGAACCAGGTGGGGCCAAGGATAGTTTGGGGATGAAACTG
>NW_016892321.1:0-320 GCF_001698545.2 Rhinopithecus bieti | reverse complement strand
GGGACAAAGTAAATATCCTCAGAAAAAAACTAGAAAGAAAGTCTTGAAGAAACTTCTTTCTGATGTGTGAATTCATCTCACAGAGTTACATTTTCTTTTCATTGAACAGTTTGCTGACACTGTTTTCTTTGAATCTGCAATGGGATATTTCTTAGTGCAATGAAGCTTATGTTGACAAAGGAAATGTCCTCAAATAAAACTAGAAAGGAGCTTTCTGAGAAACCGCATTGTGATGTGTGAATGCATCTCACAGAGTTACATTTTCTTTTCATTGAACAGTTTGCTGACACTGTTTTCTTTGAATCTGCAATGGGATATTT
>NW_016892320.1:0-257 GCF_001698545.2 Rhinopithecus bieti | reverse complement strand
CACACCTGTAATCCCAGCACTTTGGGAGGCCGAGGCAGGCAGATCACCTGAGCTCAGGAGTTTCAGACCAGCCTGGCCAATGTGGTGAGACCCTGTCTCTATTAAAAATACAAAAACATTAGCTGGGTGTGGTGGCAGGCACCTGTAATCGCAGCTACTCAGGAGGCTGAGGCAGGAGAATTGCTTGAACACGGGAGGCAGAGGTTGTAGTGAGCTGAGATCACGCCACTGAGATCAGCTGCAGTGAGCTGAGATCA
>NW_016892318.1:0-256 GCF_001698545.2 Rhinopithecus bieti | reverse complement strand
GGATTCAGCATGGATTTGTCCCGTATGTAGGCAACGGCCAAGCGTGTGTGCATCTTACTCAACCCAGCCCTCCCGGTGCCCCTTGGAGACGTGTTATCATCAGCTCTATTTTGGAATGGGGACACTGAGTCTCAAAGCCCTAGGGGCTTGCTGAAGTGACAAGGCTGGACACCAAATCCACTTGTATTCCCAACTCCAGTTCTCACTCACAGCATTCCAGCAGCCCCGGGAGCATCTCCTCCGCTGAGACTAGTAT
>NW_016892317.1:0-257 GCF_001698545.2 Rhinopithecus bieti | reverse complement strand
ATTTATATTCTTACAGTAAGCTGAAAGATTAAGAAAAAAGATCATTCCCTTGGAGTCTTCTTTTCTCACCTCCTGCCTAGGAAACCAGCATCAACACAGTATTTGAAAGGTTAGTAGTGCTTTTGTTGTATCCTACCATCCACATGACTTTCAAGTATAGAATTTTCTGGAGCTTGAGCACATCAAGGTTGATCCTATAGGTGGTGATGAAGGCAAATAGTGCTAGAAGCAACCATAATGGATGGGAGAGTCAGAGG
>NW_016892316.1:0-1344 GCF_001698545.2 Rhinopithecus bieti | reverse complement strand
TTAAATATAAATAATTTGACAAAACCAACTAAATTCAATTAACACACAGTATTTCTTGTAGTAGATATATTTTCTCCCTTAAAGAAGTTCACCATTTTGAATTTGAAGTTAAAAAAATAGTAGTATCAAGTTCAGGTTTAGATTAATTGTGATTCTTTATTTTGACTTTAGTAAAATTAAGGCAGAAAGTGCCTACTAACATAGGTGTACTGTACAAATCATTATTAACAACTTAAAATATGTTTGCTAATTTTGAATAATTGCAATACACTTTTCTCATGAGCACCTATCAATGGCCAACTTTAACAAGCTGTCTCTAAAACTATCTCACTCACCCTAAGAAAATTATCTATATTGCTTTACTGAAATTTACATTAAGTGAAGTGCTGATCAAACCCAATTATGGCTAGAGTCATGGCCGTAACATTTATTCATTTTATATTGACTGAAATATTTTGTCAATGCACTTTCACAAGTTAGGATGTAAAACAATATGATCAACATATTATTTTGCTAGTAGTGTGAACGTAGTAGTGATGATAATAGAATATAATTCCTTGAATTTGATGTACCCCTTTTAGGCATAATATGATGGTTTAATTTTCCACTATTTTTTTCTATTTGAATTATTGAGCTAACTATAATTGCAAAGAACCTCTTTGGTCTATATATACTGAAAAGTGATGGTAATCCTCAACTGAATAATTCATGAAGATATTTAATGATTCAATGTTTATTCCAATAGTGATTACTGCATGCTTACTATTTATGTTTATTGGGATAAAATAAGAAGTTTTATAAAAGTTCTTATAGACAATTCACAAACCCTTGAAAATATGTTCAAGTATTCCCAGAAGCTGAAAATATTCAATTAGAGAACAACTCCTATGCAGTAGTAATATACCAGGACAAATGAGTTCCCATATTGAATTGATGACAGTTGAGATATGGAAAGAATAAAAGATCAGGGACAAAAGACACCAGCTGTAAAATGATTGGTTTGAGTTCAGGATGGGGAATAATACACATCACAGAAAATATCTATGAAGCCAGAGAAAATGTTTTGGGCATGTAGAGGATGTTAGACCAAGGGAGAAAAAAAAGGAAAGAAAAAATAAAGACAATAGTGAGTGAGAGAAGGAGAAAACTATCATGTGAGGTAAACGCTGAAGTTAGCCAATTGCTAGTTATTTGAGCACAATCTGAGGAAAATAAGGACATAAGTATATTTTGGAGCCCTTTTAAAAAACCAAATGGAAGTTATATTTTAATTGAAAGAATCAGCAACTCTCATCTTTTGCTCTTTCTTTCTGATAGAATCAAATCCATTTATTCTCTGAATGC
>NW_016892315.1:0-319 GCF_001698545.2 Rhinopithecus bieti | reverse complement strand
GCGAACCTTTTGTATGTTTCTACTTTCGAAACCTTTATCAAGGTTTCATATTTTCAAAAAATAAAATTTAACCAATAATGAAGATAAAACCTCTAAGATGGATTCTGTGACCTGCAATGGCACTCATTATGAGGTTAGACTGTGTTAGGGCTGCCTGGGGATGATGGGGTCTCCCTGCAATCCAAATATCAAATTGGACCCCACTCTTTCCCTTCCTCAGGCACTCAGAAGCTCCTACCTTTCTTTTTTTTTTTTTTTTTTAGATGGGGTTTTGCCCCCCCCCCAAGGCCGGGGGGACGGGGCCGGAGCCTCGGTACCT
>NW_016892314.1:0-897 GCF_001698545.2 Rhinopithecus bieti | reverse complement strand
TGAGTGTGGTATGTGGTGTGTGGTGGGTGTGGTATGTGGTGTGAACAGTGTGTGGTGTGAGGTGTGTGGTGTGTGAGGGGTATGTGGTGTGTGGTGTGTGTGGTGTGGTGTGTGTGGTGTGGTGTGTGGTGTGTGTAGTATGTAATGTGTGTGGTATGTGGTGTGTGTGGTATGTAGGTTGTGTCGTATGTGGTGTGTGTGTAGGGTGTGTGGTGTGTGTGTATAGGGTGTGTGGTGTATGTGGTATGTAGTGTATGTGGTGTGTGTGTGGTATGTGGTGTGTGTGTGGTATGTGGTGTGTGTGTAGGGTGTGTGGTGTGTGTGCAGGGTGTGTGGTGTGTGTGTGGTGTGTGGTGTGTGTGGTATGTAATGTGTGTTGTATGTGGTGTATGTGGTAGTAATGTGTGTGGTATGTGGTGTGTGTGTGGTATGTGGTCTGTGTGGTATCTGGTGTGTGTGTGGTATGTGGGGTGTGTGTGGAGGGTGTGTGTGGTATATAGTGTGTGTGGTATGTGGTGTGTGTGTGGTATGTGGGGTGTGTGGAGGGTGTGTGTGGTGTGTGGTGTGATATGTAGTGTGTGTGGTACGTGGAGTGTGTGTGGTATGTGGTGTGTGTGTGTAGGGTGTGTGGTGTGTGGTGTGTGTGGTATGTAATGTGTGTCGTGTGTGGTGTGTGTGGTATGTAATGTGTGTGGTATGTGGTGTGTGTGTGGTATGTGGTGTGTGTGGTGTGTGTGGTATGTGGTGTGTGTGGTATGTGGTGTGTGTGTGGTATGTGGGGTGTGTGTGGAGGGTGTGTGTGGTATATAGTGTGTGTGGTATGTGGTGTGTGTGTGGTGTGTGGTGTGTGTGATGGGTGTGTGTGGTTTGTGGTGTGTGTGGTATGTAGTGTGTGTG
>NW_016892313.1:0-897 GCF_001698545.2 Rhinopithecus bieti | reverse complement strand
AAGCAAACAGAAACTTAAGTTTTAGTTATCTTTACTGTGAACTAAATGTTCTAGAAATCTGATTGTGTCTGTGTCAGTTTGTATACTGTGTGTAAGAATGTATGCATTTCTTTTGTAGCCACGTCATGAATATTTTAATGTCCCTGTGTACTAAATGACTACTCATCGAGTATGCAGAATTTCACAGAGGAAATAGAATGCTGATATACATATGAAAGAAAATATCCACAGCATGGTGATTTATTTTGTATAATAATAGTAGAACATTTCAGAACTAGTACTTTTATGATTGTATTTTTTTCCTGTTCACATTCCAAACTTTTCTGTTTTATTTCATTCTATATGTGATCTTGATACAGCTCATTCCTCTCTGCAACTGATTTAATCTCATCTTGACAAAATATGACCTAGAAGTGTTTTGAGTAATATTAAATCTTAAACACATACATACTATCATTAATGAACCATCTGTGATTTATAAGAGGAAAACATGACAATCATTAAAATGTTTACCAAAGAAAATATAGCTGAAGTGCTAGGTCAAAATAAGCAGTGCTGTAATATATAGTATGGTTTGGTCTTCAAATATTGAGGTTAAAAAAAGAAACTATTTTGTGTGATTATCTTACAATCTGTATGAGCGAATGTGTTCTAATGTATCACATAAAAGTATATGTGAAAATAATACAAGAAACTAAAATTAATTTGTACCATTATATAACATTTAAGGTTAAAACATTCAGTGTTAAGAAATTCTGTAGTGCCACATTTATGGAATCACATTTGTGCTATATAATAATATCAAACAGTCCCTTTAAGAACTTATTAGAGAGCTATGTCTGAAGTCTGTTCTGCGATATCTGTTGCTTAATAACTCTTTCAAAGCATTAATACTGC
>NW_016892312.1:0-1192 GCF_001698545.2 Rhinopithecus bieti | reverse complement strand
GGAGTCTCTCTCTGTCGCCCAGGCTGGAGTGCAGTGGCACGATCTTGACTCACTGCAACTTCCACCGCTCAGGTTCAAGCGATTCTCCTGCCTCAGCCTCCTGAGGAGCTGAGACTACAGGCGTGTGCCACCACCTGCAGCTAATTTTTTGTATTTTAGTAGACACAAGATTTCACCATGTAGGCCAGGCTGGCCTCAAACTCCTGACCTCAAGTGATCTGCCCATCTCAGCCTCCCAAAGTGCTCAGATTAAAAGTATGAACCACCTAGCCCGGCCTGGACTTTATTCAAATTGTAATGGGAAACCACTGAAGGGTCCTGATATGGTTTGGCTGTGTCCCCACCCAAAATCTCATCTTGAATTGTAATAATCCCCATGTGTCAAGGGAGGGACCAGGTGAAGTTAACTGAACCATGGGGTCGTTTCCCTGATACGGTCCTCGTGATAGTAAGTTCTCACAAGATCTGATGGTTTTATAAGGGGATTTACCCCTCACTCAGCTCTTATTCTCTTTCCTGCCATCATGTGAAGAAGGATGTGTTTACTTCCCCTTCTGCCATGATTGTAAGTTACCTAAGGCCTCCCCAGCCCTGCAGAACTGTGTGAGTCAATTAAACCGCTTTCCTTTATAAATTACCCAGTCTCAGGTATTTCTTCATAGCAGCAGCATGAGAACAGACTAACAGACAGGTTACATGCTTAGGAGGTACATTTACACACTTAGAAGCATGTAAATGATGTCATCTGAACTATGTTTCAGAAAGATCCCTCTGGCTGCTGTGGAGCCAGGATTTTAGTGGGGCAAGAAGACAAACAGGGAAATCAATAATGAAGCTGCTGCAATAATCCAATCACCCAGACCAGGGTGGGAGTGGAAGAGATGGCTAGAAATGGGTCACCTGCTGAGCGTACTTTGCAAGCAGAGGTGACAGGACTCGCCAATAGACTGGATGTGGGGCGAAGGAGAAGAATTCAGGATGACCCTCAAGTATACAACATGAGCAAAATGGGGCTTTGTGAGTTTTTTTTTTTTTTTTTGAGATGGAGTCTCACTCTGTTGCCCAGGCTGGAGTGCAGTGGCGCAATCTCACTCAGCTCACTGCAAGCTCCGCCTCCCAGGTTCAAGCGATCCTCCTGCCTCAGCCCCTCTATTAGCTGGGATTACAGGCATGCGCCACCATGCCTGGCTAA
>NW_016892311.1:0-895 GCF_001698545.2 Rhinopithecus bieti | reverse complement strand
GATTGCCTATTACAGTTTCATTAAGTATATGAGAGATTTAAAACTGCTCAGAAGTATTTTAAGACATCGTGGTGTTCCTGCAACTTCATGGAATGATTTCCTGTATTGGTGAGGGTTTTCTAACCAAATGAAACCCAGGAGCATGCACAAAACACATAAAATATAAGAAAAGTGGCAATGGGCTGACTGAAAACATCAGGCAATGAGAATTTTTTCAATGGCAGAAAATTGACTAATTTGAAAGATATAAGAAATATCCATGGATCTATAATCAGACAGTGTGTTCCCTCCCTTAACCTACCACCAGGATGGAATTGGGGACAGGAGTAGTGGCTGGAACTGTAAACTCAGGCACTAGTTTCTATGATCGTTAGCTTCTTTCTGCATGACTAGAGTGGAGAGGGTATCTGAGGTTATGATTATTATGCTGCTCCTTCCATATGCTAAGAGAGAGCTGGAAGTTACTTGGACTCTACTTTATCCCTATTATAAGTGTCACTATGATGTAAGTTTCAGGTGGCTGCAGCCTTTATTTTACTCATTGTTTTGTTACCTGCACCTACTATACCGCTGGGCACATTCTTGGTGCTCAGAACTATTTGTTAAGTGAATATAATGAATTAATATGGACTTATGCCTCGTTAGAAGCTATATCAAGAGAGAACTACAAACGAACTGGTCAACATTAATAAGTGGGAATTCTGGATGAGAATCCAAAGTCATTTGTTATAGCCTGATGGAGCATCCCCGCGGTACAGAACACACCCGGAACAAGCATTTTAGAAAGACCTATTTGTTTTGCAGAGGATCATGTAAACTGGGGACTAATGAGAAAAAATGGCTTGAATCTAAGTTAAACAGCTATTTCCTTTGGTTTTCCTTTTGTAACTTTTCC
>NW_016892310.1:0-316 GCF_001698545.2 Rhinopithecus bieti | reverse complement strand
TTTATAATAAGTTTTTTTTTTTTTTTTTTTTTTTTGTTGAGACGGAGTCTCGCTCTGTCACCCAGGCTGGAGTGCAGTGGCCGGATCTCAGCTCACTGCAAGCTCCGCCTCCCGGGTTCACGCCATTCTCCTGCCTCAGCCTCCCGAGTAGCTGGGACTACAGGCGCCGCCACCTCGCCCGGCTAGTTTTGTATTTTAGTAGAGACGGGGTTTCACCGTGTTAGCCAGGATGGTCTCGATCTCCTGACCTCGTGATCCGCCCGTCTCGGCCTCCCAAAGTGCTGGGATTACAGGCTTGAGCCACCGCGCCCGGCCC
>NW_016892309.1:0-258 GCF_001698545.2 Rhinopithecus bieti | reverse complement strand
GCCGGGTGCGGTGGCTCAAGCCTGTAATCCCAGCACTTTGAGAGGCTGAGACGGGTGGATCACGAGGTCAGGAGATCGAGACCATCCTGGCTAACACCGTGAAACCCCGTCTCTACTAAAAAATACAAAAAACTAGCCGGGCGAGGTGGCGGGCGCCTATAGTCCCAGCTACTCGGGAGGCTGAGGCAGGAGAATGGCGTAAACCCGGGAGGCAGAGCTTGCAGTGAGCTGAGATCCGGCCACCGCACTCCAGCCTGG
>NW_016892308.1:0-256 GCF_001698545.2 Rhinopithecus bieti | reverse complement strand
AAAAAAAAAAAAAAAATGAAAAGAAGCACATTTAAATAAATTGGTATAATTCTGTGCAAAGTATTGGTTATTAATCAAGAAAATTGGTCCAAATACATTTCACAAAAAAATGAGGATTTAAGTTTTATTCAGGTTTCACTTTACATTATATTTTAGTGTTGTTTGAGTTATTTACTTGAGAATGTCTAATACTATTTTTTCTTTTCTTATTATTTGTATTTGCATATATTTTCACAAATTTTATGTAACTTCAAAG
>NW_016892307.1:0-978 GCF_001698545.2 Rhinopithecus bieti | reverse complement strand
AAAAAAAAAAAAAAAAAAACCTAAACGTAAAGAATAAAGTGATCAATTATATCAAATTATTTTCTAAATAATTTGTGCTACATGTAGTCTTGTATATGAACAAAAGCAAGCACTTTGATAAAAGTTTCTCACAATGTATGAGAAAATATTAGGATTACACATATTTAAGTTGTAATTAGATTTAGTACAATAATACTTTGAGTACAGTTAAAACGAATATTATTTCTGCAGAACAACCCAGAAAACAGAACACTCATAATGTTTATATTGTATGTGCACATATGAGACTCCTTTGACCATTATTTTAGTATTATGGTTATTTGCAATTATTAATATAGACAGAAAAGCAGAAATGATTATTAACTTCAGTTACCTGTCCTGATGACTATTTATATGAGATTATTACGTTATTATTGCAAACATACTTCATTATGAAATTTTAAAAGAAATTTTGAGAAATTAGGGCAGGGGTCTAAAACTACTGCCTACAGACCAAATCTCGATGTCCATCAGGTTTTATAAAGTTTTACTGGTACACCCCACTCTCATTCATACACGTATTATCAAAAGCTGCTTTATGTGCCACAACACGAAGTTGAGTAGGTTTAACAGTGACATATGGCTCTCAAAGCTAAAGATACATGGCCTGTTACAGGACTTTGCCATCTCTGAATTGGAGTATTACATTTAAAAAAATAATCATTTGCCGGCCGGGCGCGGTGGCTCACGCCTGTAATCCCAGCACTTTGGGAGACCGAGACGGGCGGATCACGAGGTCAGGAGATCTAGACCATCGTGGCTAACCGGTGAAACCCCGTCTCTACTAAGAATGCAAAAAATTAGCCGGGCGCGGTGACAGACGCCTGTAGTCCCAGCTACACGGGAGGCTGAGGCAGGAGAATGGCATGAACAAGGGAGGCGAGTGCGCCACTGCACTCCAGTATGGGCGACAGAGCGAGACTAAGTCTCAAAAAAAAA
>NW_016892306.1:0-258 GCF_001698545.2 Rhinopithecus bieti | reverse complement strand
TCTCTCAGCATTTGCTAGTCTGTAAAGGATTTTATTTGTTTCGCTTATGAAGCTTAGTTTGGCTGGATATGAAATTCTGGGTTGAAAATTCTTTTATTTAAGAATGTTGAATTTTGGTCCCCACTCTCTTGTGGTTTGTAGGGTTTCTGCAGAGAGATCTACTGTTAGTCTGATGGGCCTCCCTTTGTGGGAAACCTGAACTTTCCCTCTGGCTGCGCTTAACCTTTTTTCCTTTCTTTCAACCTTGGTGCATCTGAT
>NW_016892305.1:0-256 GCF_001698545.2 Rhinopithecus bieti | reverse complement strand
CCCAATGCAAGGAAGCTAAGAACTTCAATAGGAGGTTACAGGAACTGCTAACTAGAATAACCAGTTTAGAGAAGAACATAAATGACCCAACGGAGCTGAAAACACAGCATGAGAACTTCGTGAAGCATACACAAGTATCAATAGCCAAATTGATCAAGCAGAAGAAAGGATATCAGAGATTGAAGATCAACTTCATGAAATAAAGCATGAAGACAAGATTAGATTAAAAGACTGAAAAGGAACAAACAAAGCCTCC
>NW_016892304.1:0-971 GCF_001698545.2 Rhinopithecus bieti | reverse complement strand
TTTTAACCTCGTTTAGTTTTCTTTTCCAAGAATAGAGATGTTACCTCCTTAGAAGCAGGCCACAGGAAAGGGAGAAATTGAAAATATAAAAGAAGATGGGATGAGAGATAGAGATTATGAACTCAGAAGTGCAAATGGGATCATTAGCCTTAGAAATGACACAGAGTGTTTTTTACTTCCAAGGCAATAAAGAGGGTAGGAAAGATGGGTAATGAACCCAACATGATTGAGATAGCGAGGAGGAAAGTAGGGAACTTAAGTGGGTAGAAGGGGTTGTATATTCTCTAACTTGGAACCTTGGTGGTCTGTTAGACTCCAGAATAGCAGCAGAGGTCAGGCTGGCTATATGGGGATTCTGACAGAGAGTCAGTGGTGAATACAAGTACTGATAGGGCATTGTCCCCTAAGAATGAATGTATAGCATAGACTTCAAATGACCTTCATCAGCTTGACAGGACTTTATTCAACAGTGCTCATTGGCTGGATTCTTATCTTCAGAAGTGGCTATCAGGTCCACCTGAGAGAAAAGGGGACTGCAGAGGAATGTATACATGGTACACATGCTTTTCTTAATTTTAACATTTAAATGGCTATTTACCAAAATACTATTGAAAGTCCTTAGTCTGTATATTCTTGCTGAAACACCTTGCAGAGAAATGTTCTTGGCTTTATTTTTTTGTAAATTAAAATTTGGGCAGCAAGCCTAGTTAATTGAGTTAAACACTGTGTTTCACTGGAATTCTTTTCAACATCTTTCAAGATTTTGGAGAAAGTCTCCTTTGAGAGTAATATTATGGTTATAGCTAGAATCGAAGTGTTAAGTAACTTTCTCTTAGTGGAATAAAGTGTAAGGGCTTGTAAATTTGAATAGTTTAGTGCTGAGCACACAATGGACATTCATTACAAGTTTGAAACTGACAGAACAGTCTAAAAGAATCATACTTAAATTTTTATTTAAAAACTTATTATAG
>NW_016892303.1:0-1922 GCF_001698545.2 Rhinopithecus bieti | reverse complement strand
AAGTTCCGCCTCCCGGGTTCACGCCATTCTCCTGCCTCAGCCTCCCCAGTAGCTGGGACTACAGGCGCCCGCTACCACGCCTGGCTAGTTTTTTGTATTTTTTTTTTGTAGAGACGGGGTTTCACCATGTTAGCCAGGATGGTCTTGATTTCCTGACCTCGTGATCCACCCGTCTTGGCCTCCCAAAGTGCTGGGATTACAGGCTTGAGCCACCGTGCCCGGCCGAAGGATATTTCCTAACTCTACACATCTCTGGCTTACCCACCACACTCTAATACAGAGGTTCTCATCCGGGGCAATTCTGCCCTGTAGGGGACATTTAGTAATCTCTGAAGGTATGTGCTACTGGCACCTAGTAAGCAGAAGCCAGAGATGCTGCTAGGCATCCTTCAACACACAGGACAGCCTCACCACAACAAAGATATTATCTGGCCCACGTATCAATAGTGCCAAGGCTGAGAAACTCCATTCTAATGCAAAAGCTGTCCCATTCCTGCCCCACACCTTGGGAAAGTTCCAAGTTTTCACTGGTCCCAGTTCCTGACACTGCAAATGAGGATGCTTTCACTTTTGTATCTAAAACCTCAAGTCCCTGGCTAAGCCATCTTCCTCCACCAATGAGAGTTCCAAGTAGGCCAGGAGAGGTGGCTCATGCCTATAACCTCAGCAGGATCACTTGAGGCCAGGAATTCAAGACCGGCCTGGGCAACATAGTGAGACCCCATCTCTACATTTAAACAAAAAAAAAAATTCCAAGTACCAAGCCACAAAATAAATATGCCCTCTTCTCCAATCACGATAACCCATTCTGACTGCCCTGGTAACAAGCTTGCCTTCAACTCTGACTCACACAAACTACATAATATACTGACCAAGGCTCAAAATATCCATCCTCTCCTTAACTACCTTCCCTAGTCAGGACTCCAAGTGAGGCAGAACAAAGATAATGAAAGAAGGAAGACTATACTAAGAGGGGCTACTCAAAGAAAACTGTAATGTCCAGGCTGTTCAGAAGATTTGAAAGATGACTGTTCTCTGTCCTTATTTCTTCTACATTATGTTGGTTCCACAGCATCAGTTGGATATAAGTTCCACCATTATATCTCCAGCACCTAATTTAGTGTTAAGTATACAAAAGAACCAAAGGAAATATTTGTTGAGTCCATGGACTGAACAAATGAATGAGTAAATCTAGCTTTCTGTCACTACCAGCTTACTCATCCAATGAAGGTCATGGGCTTTGCTCTTACTATTTTCAGAGAACAAAACAAAATTCAGCTTCATTCTTCACAGAGATAAAATTTCAAGAGGGAAGAAAGGCTCCAAATCTTGACGTACTTAGGTAGCCACTCCTTGAAGAAAATAAGGCCTAAAATAGGGAAGTACTGATAATGTAAAAGGCAATAAATTAGCTAGGCGTGGTGGCATATGCCTGTAGTGCCAAGTTCTCCAGAGGCTGAGGTGGGAGGATTATTTGAGCGCAGGAGCTGGAGGCTGCAGTGGGCTATGATCGCACCACTGTTCTCAACCAAATGAACAAAACAGAAAATAAATAAATGTAAGCTCTGAATAAAATGTTCTGCTTGGTTTAACAGAACACTCAAGGCATATAATAGGTTTTATATATTTGTTAACTAAAGAAACTACAGGTTAGGTTTTCTGCCATACTTCCGGTCACTTTACTCTCAGAAGACCGGGAATGCCTCTGGAATTGCAAGACACTAAAGGCCACAGTCCAGAGGTTATATTAAGGTTATTTCCCTCTTTCAGCTCTGATTGTTTCTTAGAATTTCTTTCTTTCTTTTTTTTTTTTTTTTTTTTTTTTTTTTTTTTTTTTGACAGTGTGGCTCTGTCGCCTAGGCTGGGGTGCGGTGGCATGATCTCGGCTCACTGCAACCTCCGTCTCCCTGGTTCAAGCAATT
>NW_016892302.1:0-575 GCF_001698545.2 Rhinopithecus bieti | reverse complement strand
CATCCCTGTAATCACGTTTTGATGAAATCTCTATGTCCTGGGGCACCAATGATAGTCACATAGTACTTGCTGGTCTCAAATTTCCACAAGGAGATATCAATGGTGATACCATGTTCACGCTCAGCTTTCAGTTTATCCAAGACCCAGGCATACTTGAAGGAGCCCTTTCCCATCTCAGCAGCCTCCTTCTCAAATTTTCAACGGTTCTGTTGTTGATGCCACCGCATTTGTAGATCAGACGGTCAGTAGTGGTGGACTTGCCTGAATCTACGTGTCCAACGATGACAATGTTGATATGAGTCTTTTCCTTTCCCATTTTGGCTTTTACGGGTAGTTTTCACGACACCTGTGTTCTAGCAGCAAACCCGTTGTGAAAAAAAAGCTGCAACAGCATATTCTTAAATCACAATGGGTCAAAAAAAATCTCAAGGGAAATTAGAAAATATTTTGAGATTAATTAAAACAAAACACAACATGCCAAAATTTATGGCTGCAGTGAAAGCAGTACTTAAAAGGAAATTCATACCTGATTTGTTTTATTTTACCCATAATATATTTTTGTTCTTTCTTACTTA
>NW_016892300.1:0-969 GCF_001698545.2 Rhinopithecus bieti | reverse complement strand
TCAGAAGCATCCCCTTCCCTTGGACGACATCACCTGTGGCTTTATTCCCTTTACTCCAGATGGTCCAGACCTCCCCAGCATTTTCCCTTCATTGACCGACTACCGTTCAGGACAAAACCTCTACTTGTCATGCTTCGCGGACTCGAATCCACCGGCAGAGTATACTTGGACGATAAATGGGAAGTTTCTGCAATCAGGACCAAGGCTCTATATCCCCAAATTACTACAAACCATAGCGGGCTCTATCGTTGCTCTGTTCGTAACTCAGCCACTGGCAGCGAACGTTCCACATTCAAGACGATCAGAGTCTCTGGTAAGTGGATCCCTGCATCATTGGCAATAGGATTTTAGGTGGAGTCTATCTGGCTTTCAGAGAAGAGTCAGGAAAACATTTTAATTCCCAGTCTGTGTCCAATGGGCAGAAGCAAATCCTAAATTCTCCTTTTGAACCCTCCCAATTTGTCTCTACAGACTCTCTTCTCCTTGTTTTCCTGTTTTCTCATGGCTGACTTTGTGTCCAGTCTGAGAAGGGTAGGGAGGGGCTTTTCAGCCCTGAGCCCTATGTGGTGGAAGAGGCTTCACAGAGGGACAAGAAGGAGAGTCCTCAAGGTCATGTTGCTTCTTACTATCACCAACACATCCCTTTCTGCCATGTCTTTGTTTCCTTTTACCTATTCCATGAGCTACAAGGAACATCTGAGGCTTTGAAACAAGCTCACATTTTCCCCAAACGAGAGGAGGAAGCCCCTTGGATGAGAGAGGAGCAGCTCAGACTGCTGCCTGCTCTGATCCAGGCTTCTCCAGTGACTGGCCCTGCCTGACTCCACCTGGGGTGGGACCAGCGTGTGTGGAGAAAGAGCCCTGGTGGCGTGTCCTGAATTTGGCTAAATCGAGCTGCCAGGTGAAGTGAAGCCAAGGCTGCAGGGAAACAAGAAGAGAGGGAGCCTCGGGGAGACTCTTGAGCTGTGT
>NW_016892299.1:0-1582 GCF_001698545.2 Rhinopithecus bieti | reverse complement strand
AAAACTCTGGAAACATATATACCAAGATATTAACAAAGACTGGTGGAGGTGGAGATTTGTTGTTTTCTTCTACATATTTTCAGTGATTAAACTCTGGAAACATATATACCAAGATATTAACAAAGACTGGTGGAGGTGGAGATTTGTTGTTTTCTTCTACATATTTTCAGTGATTTTAAAGATTTTTTAAAGCAAAATTTTAAATCATTTGGAATATGCATCAATATTTTAAGAAGAAAGAGAAACATTATGAAGATATGAGAGAAAGCCACCACTACAATTTTGTCACAAGGGTATTTTAATTTTGATGCATATCCACACCCCAGTACAAACACATAAAACAATATAGAAGATTTTATACAACTATATTTACCTAACATTATATTATCAGCATTTTCTTTTCAAAAGGACTAAATCTTTGTTAGTCTTCTTATTCAATACAAATTGCCCTTTTTTTGGGGTTGTTGAACAGCTTGTGAATTGAAGACACAGAATCTCATAGATGGCAGACAAGTTAAACAGGAAGTGCAGGGCCTAAGGCCGGCCTTTACATGCGCAAAGTGAGTGCGCAGGTGTCTGTCAGTGGTTCTCTCATCAATACAAACAACAACATGAATATATGTCTTGAACAAATGGATATTCTACTTTATAAAAGCAAATCTACTTATGAAACAAACAATATCACTGCATGGAATCAGCAGCTATTTTGAAGACTGATTCCCTCAAATACACTGGGGCCTCCAGCTTAGTTAAAATGGCAGAAAGAAAAGAAGCCCTGTGCTAGGCAGGGGTGGGATAGGGCTTCCAGGCCCAACTGCTCTCTCTCCTTAGACTTGTCCCGGATCCCACAGCCAGGGCTGGCAGCTGCTGCAGTCACCCTGGGCTGCATGCTTAGCCATCTTATGATGTCCTGGGAGCAGCGCATTCACTTCACATCAGCTTCAGATTCTTTTGAAGTGAGACTTAAACCGAGACCAAAGCATGCTTTTATGCTCCTTTTATCTGTGACTTTATTACAGAAGAAATAAAGAGCCATTGGAATGTGCCCTCTCTTTCTACTTGACACATACTCAGGGAGCGATGATGAATTCCAAGCCAAGTCTATGACTCTAAGTCCTCATTAAAATTGGGGCTGGCTAGCTACTTTTAAAAGACTTTGTTCTAACTTGAGCGTAATTAGTCCTGACAAATGAGCTAATCACAATGCTGTGCAACTCTGGATGAACTCCAAACCGCTAGAGCTTTATGTTTTTTATTGATGAAACAAAGGCTTTTGGTATAAAAGACCAATAAATTACCCCAACATGGTTTGATAACAAGGCTTTGATAAATAAAATTACACAAGTCATATGGGATATGACTAAAACATAAATTCTGTAAATAACAGTAGCATTGGGCATACAGGGTAATAAGAAGAAAATTTAGAGCCATGCAAATGGCCCAAGCAGCCCACATATTTGAAGTATGAATACAGGGAGTAACAGAGTGACTTTCGAATGTCCTTGTCATTCTTACTGCAGTGAGGCTCTTCCTCAGACTCTGTGGCTTCTTTTGGTTCATCTGTTGTTTGTTCTGATCGCAC
>NW_016892298.1:0-571 GCF_001698545.2 Rhinopithecus bieti | reverse complement strand
TAGCTCAATTTCTGCTCATGATACTTAATAGAACATAGGCAACATGAGCCAATAGCTCAGTGGGTTCAGATCTGCACCAAGTGCCTGTTGGATGAAGGATTCTACTATCTCCAATAATATGTCTCAGATGGACTAATTTTTTTTTTTTTTTTTTTTTTTTTGAGACAGAGTCTCGCTCTGTCGCCCAGGCTGGGGTGTAATGGCGCGATCTCAGCTCATTGCAACCTCCGCCACCCGGGTTCACACACACCACCACGCCCGGCTTTTGTTTGTTTGCTTGTTTTTTTAGTAGAGACGGACTTTAGCCATGTTGGTCAGTCTGGTCTGGAACTCCTGACCTCAGTTGATCAGAAGCAGGTGAGGTCAGCAAACATACCCTAGGAGAGGCTGCACAATGCCCAGAACCGCCATCGCTAGGCTTGGGGTTTTCTTCTGTAGTGGATACTAGTATTCACGTAATGCAGGGACAAAACCAATTAGATACTTCTGGGAGTTAAAAGAGATGAATTTACAGTGCCGTTTGAGAAGGGGTATTGAGGAATTTGCCAGGGTACTGACTCGTGTCAGGTGT
>NW_016892297.1:0-575 GCF_001698545.2 Rhinopithecus bieti | reverse complement strand
ACTCTATGTCTCATATTTTAACATCTCTGACATTGAAATGCCACTTACAATTCATTATTTATTACAAGTATATTTTGTAGAAATGTAAACAATCTTTCATTGGTACATAAATAAGCAGGCATCACACAATCCATGGCGCCGTCCATGAAGTGGAATATGGTATATACAACAGGATGATGGCAGTCCTAGTCACAGGATTAACACTTAAAGAGATTTTAGCTTTTAAGAGTATACACAAAAGGAGAGTTGAAATAAAACAGCAAACTGTTAAAACAAAGTACTTCTTTAATATTTTAAAACTTCAAGCCAAAGAAAATGGGATTCAAGTAGGTATGGCTCATTTTATTTTGTATTTAGATTTACAGAATGTATGTAAATTCATATTTAGATTTATAGAATGCATGTAAATTAGGTATTTCCAATGATTAATATTACTATTTAAAGCTGTTATAAATTTCAAAATAGTGGTTGATAGTTATCTTTTACTAGTTTCTCACTTCAGAACTGTTTTGTTTGAAAGATGAGAGGAAAAGCTTCAATTGAGATTCAGTCCTAGTAACCCAACTTTAAATCTC
>NW_016892296.1:0-578 GCF_001698545.2 Rhinopithecus bieti | reverse complement strand
GATCCAAAATATGTCTTCTCAGATTCCCCAGGAACAGTGCAATGAAACTACCCCATGAAAAGAATCGTTAAACTCTGTGAGATGAATTCACAAATCACAAAGCAACATCTCAGAAAGCTTCTTTCTAGCTTTTTTCTGAGGATATTTCCTTCTTCATCATTTGCCTCTATACTCTCGTGAATAGCCCTTTGCAGATTCCACAAAAAATGTGTTAGCAAACTGCTCCATGGAAAGATGCGTAAATTTGTGAGATGAGTTCTCACATCACAAAGCAGTTTCTCAGAAAGCTTCCTTTTGGTTTTACTCTGAGGATATTTAATTTGTCACAATAGGCTTCAATTCACTCCCAAGTATCTTATTGCAGATTCCACGAAAACAGTGTCATCAAACTGGTCAATGAAAACAGCAGTGTAATTCTGTCAGATGAATTCACAGAAACCTTCTTTCTCAGAAAGTTTCTTTCTAGTTTTATCTGAGGATATTTCCTAGGCCTCAATGCCCTCCCAAATATCCCTTTGCAGATTCCACAAAAACAGTATTAGCAAACTCCTCCATGAAAAGAAAGGTGCAACTCTGTG
>NW_016892295.1:0-578 GCF_001698545.2 Rhinopithecus bieti | reverse complement strand
ATAGCTTTGTTTATATCATTAGATAATTACTCTGTGGACATATTATATAGTTTTATTAGCAACAATGAAGTCTTCTCTATATTTTATTACCATATTTACTTCCTTTCAGAAGTAAAATATATCTTTTGGATTTGATTCAGTTTATTGACAATGTGTATTTTATTTGTTCTAATTAACTGTCTAGTTCCCTTTGTCCATCTTTCTTTTCTAAATTTTACTTTAAGTTCCAGGATACATGTGCAGAACATGCAGGTTTGTTACATAGGTATACATGTGCTGTGGTGATTTGCTGCACCTATCAACCCATCATCTAGACTTTAAGCCCTGCATGCATTAGGTATTTGTCCTAATGCTTTCCCTCCCCTTGCATTCCATTCTCTGACAGGCCCTGGTGTGTGATGTTCCCCTCCCTGTGTCCATGTGTTCTCATTGTTGAACTCCCACTTATGAGTGAGAACATGCAGTGTTAGGTTTTCTGTTCCTGTGTTAGTTCACTGAGAATGATGGCTTCCAGCTTTATCTGTGTCCCTACAAAGGACATGAACTCATTCTATTTGTGGGTGCATAGTATTCCATAG
>NW_016892294.1:0-575 GCF_001698545.2 Rhinopithecus bieti | reverse complement strand
GAGGGGACCCCGTCCTCAGGAGGAGGGAGGGTTGCGTGAGATAACGAGCACCATCTGGGTCCGTGGAGAGGACACATAGAAGGTGCTCAGGGAGTGTTGGGGATATGCAGTCCCTGACACATGCCAGGATGACTTATTTAAACTGATTTCTTCCCACTGGACTCTCCTTTACATCTCTGTGGATTCTCACACCTCCAGCCAAGACTCACCCCACTGGCTCAGACACACTCCCTCTTGCTCACTTTCCCTGGAGTCCAGAGCCTGAACCAGGCACCAGGTAAGAGGACAGAGTGAATGCTTTTGTTTCATTAATATTTTCCTTCACCTGGTGGTTTCTCCCTGCTGTCTACCAGGTCATCTGTTTCTCCCACACCGTTTCTTTCTCATTCTTCTCATGTCTCTAATTTTTTTTCCCATTTCAATGGACCAGAATAGTGATAACACTGTTACATTCAATCTCTCCCAAATCCCTATATGATATTTTCCTTTAAATTAACATGTACAGATATTGCATTTATATCATTTGTCGTATTATGTGTGACTATGTATATCTGGTGTGTATACTACATAGGGTG
>NW_016892293.1:0-967 GCF_001698545.2 Rhinopithecus bieti | reverse complement strand
TTAAACTTCATATGGAACCAAAAGAAGCCCGTATATAGCCAAGACAACCCTGGGCAAAAGAACAAAGCTGGAGGCATCACACTACTTGACTTCAAACTATGCTACAAGGCTACAGTAACCAAAACAGCATGGTACTGGTACCAAAACAGAGATATAGAACAATGGAACAGAACAGAGACCTCAGAAGTAATACCACACATCTCCAACCACCTTATCTTTGACAAACCTGACACAAACAAGCAATGGGGAAAGGATTACCTATTTAATAAATGGTGTTGGGAAAACTGGCTAGCCATATGCAGAAAACTGAAACTGGACCCCTTCCTTACACCTTATACAAAATTAACTCAAGTTGGATTAAAGAATTAAACATTAAACCTAAAACCATAAAAAACCATAGAAGAAAACCTAGGCAATACCATTCAGGTCATAAGCATGGGCAAAACTTCATGACTAAAACGCTAAAAGCAACGGGAACAAAAGTCAAAATTGACAAATGGGATCTAATTAAACTAAAGAGCTTCTGCACAGCAAAAGAAACTATCATCAGAGTGAACAGGCAACCTACAGAATGGGAGAAAATTTTGCAATCTATCCATCTGACAAAGGGCTAATATCCAGAATCTACAAGGCACTCAAACAAATTTACAAGAAAAAAACAAATGACCCATCAAAAAAATGGGCAAAGGATATGAACAGACCTTATCAAAAGAAGACATTTACGTGGCCAACAATCATATGGAAAAAAGCTCATCATCACTGGTCATTAGAGAAATGCAAATCAAAACCACAATGAGATACCATTTCACACCACTTAGAATGACAATCATTAAAAGGAAACAACAGATGCTGGAGAGGATGTGGAGAAATAGGAACACTTTTACACTGGTAGTGGGAGTGTAAATTACTTCAACCATTGTGGGAGACCGTGTGGTGATTCCTCAAGGATCTAGAACCAGAAATACCA
>NW_016892292.1:0-624 GCF_001698545.2 Rhinopithecus bieti | reverse complement strand
AAAATTTTTTTTATCAATTGCTGTATTTTTTCACCTCCTTTAGAAATTGCCATGCCTAGAAATTTAAGAACCTAGTTTCTTTTGAGTTTTGTAGTTTATATCTTATTCTCATGAGATCAGCTAATGATAAAACTCTTCACAAACTAGGAATAGAAGGAAACATCCTCAACCTGATACATCTACAAACAACAATAACAACATACAATGAAAATGAAACATAATATGAAAGATGAATGCTTCCCCTAAAGGAGATCAGGAACAAAGCAAGGACATTCACTCTCACCATCTATACCCAATATTGTACTGAATGTTCTAGTCAGAGCAATAAGGTAATAAAAAATAAAAGGCAAACATAGACAAGGAGGAAATAAAACTGTCTTTATTTGCAGAAAGTATAATTGTTCTATGTAGAAAATCCAGTAGGATCTATAAAACAATACTAAAACTACTAACGGGGTTTGGCAAGATTGTAGAATACAAGGTTAATTTACAACAATAACATTTATACTAGCAATGAGTACAACATTCTAAAATTTTGAAACACCATCTGAAATGTCATTTTAGTAGCATCAGAAATTATGAAAATCAATGTGCAAAATCATAAGCATTCCTATACACCAATAA
>NW_016892291.1:0-2673 GCF_001698545.2 Rhinopithecus bieti | reverse complement strand
AATTGATTTTCTAAATGCATTTAATCCTTTGGTCACAAACTCAATGAAAAGGAAAAAAAACGCATTTAAATATTCCCTGCATCAACTGAAACTTAAGCCCTGAGACAGTTGGAGGAAAAGGAGGGGAAGGGGAAAAAAAGAACAAAATAAACAGGAAATGAAAGTGACAAGAGAATCACACTGCTTACTTTGGGCTTTTAAGCCTTCAACAATCTGAAACTAATCTAACAGCGTGGGGAGGAACAAACTAAAACTCAGAAAACAGCTCCCTCACCAATCACACACACCCTGAAGGCTTTTTTTAAAGGCTGTCTTTCCTCATCTGGGTCAGAGTTTGCGCTCCCGGGCTTCTGTCAGGCTCCATCGCAATCCTCGTTAAACTCCGTTTCCGAGTTTCCCCTCTTGTCTTTTTTGGTGCACATTCACTCTCTCCTCCTCCTTCAAGCCACGGTTCTCCACAGACCACAATACAACGGTGTCAGGCCAACTGTTACTCACCAGCCCACACTCATGATTCACCCGTCTCTCGGGTGTCTGAACAAAACGCGAGTTTTCTTCCCTCTGGGAAAGGGAGGTGCTCGCAGATTTCAGGACGGAAATTTCACTCTTCTGCGACAGTCCACACCCGGGACGGTCACTGCCCGGTTCATCGTTTTCGGGCTCCTTAGGGGCTCCGCCACGGATCACCGAGAGGGAACCCGCCCCGCGGCGCAGCGGCTTTGGAAACTTGCTCCTGCCCCGGGCTGCAGCCCAGAAACTGCCTCCCAGGTTATTCTGCTGCTCCCAGGCCGAAGTCTGGTGGTCCCCACACCCCATCTCGGCCGGGTGAGGCGCCCCAGCCGCGGCGCTCCGGCTTCACCTTCCCCGGGCCCGCAGTCTTGACCTCAGCCCTGGCCTCCGTGACCCACTTCGGCCCCCCGGCCACCAGCTGTTGGGACCACCCCGCGTGCGGAGCCCGGCAGCTAGCAAAACGCAGTCGACTGCGCGGCCGCTCGGCTTTTGCTCCCGCCAAAGTTGTCCAACGCAAACTTTGCACCCGCCTACTCCGGACCCCACGGCCCCGCACCCGCTCTTACCTGGGGCGGCGGCGGCAGCGGCCACGGGCTCGCTGGGCCCCAGGTGCCAGGGGTCGACAGCAGCCGCGCGCGCCACCGCCAGAGGCCCCTCGGGAGCATCCTCCCGCCCGGGCGTGCAGCTCCCGCAGGCGTCACCCGCGCATCCTCCCTCAGCCGGGCTCCTCGTCAGCGCCTGGCGGCTCCGAGCTGTGGGCGCTCCCGCCCCGCGCCTCCCCGCCCAGCCTGCTCGCTCAGCGCGCCGCGGCTCCAGCTGGGGCGGGCTCACGGGAGGGTGTGTCCTTGTTTCCACTTGTCGGCTCTCTACGCATCCGGGCGCAAGGCTGTTTTCTTTCCTCTGACGAAAAAAAAAAAGGAAAAGAAAAGAAAAAAAGAGCGGGAGCCAGAGAGCGAACCGCCGTCTGCATCTTAGGTGTCGAGGGCCCCTCCTCCTCCAGCAGAAGCCCCTCTGGAATGAACAGTAGCAGGCGTCGCACACCTTGCGAGCTCCAGATTTTAAAACTCGCTGTTAATTCCCGGCGCTGCGTGCTCTGAGCGCCGTCTTCTCCATCCAACCCGCACGGGGAGAGAAGTGGGGTATGAGAGGAAAAGAGCGTCCAGCATCTGGAGGGGCAGGGCCGCTCAGGAAGTTGGTCTTCTCCACTGAGCTTGGAGAAGACAGAGCGAAGCAGGTCGGCGGAGGCCCCCCACCTCTGCAACCTCCAAGGCCTCTGCCCGGGGCTGTGGCGCCGGGCCCCTGCTCACTGGCGAGCACGGTGTCAGGCGGGCAGCCCTGGGCCTACCCCTGTGGAGGTTTGTAGTTCACGGTATAGTGGCCCAAACCCGAGCTTTTGGGAGAGTGTCTCTCACAGAATTGACTTCTCTTTTGAAGCTCCTTTTAATTGAAGAAGCTTCGGAACCGGAATTGAGTTTTCTAATTACTGGGAAATCGAATACTTTATTTTGAGACTACTTATTTTGGAAAAAAAAAAAAAAAAAAACCAAAGGCATTTAAGAGCAACCTAAACCAAGCTTTCGCACAGCTAGCTTACAGTACGGTTGTTAGATAAAATATTGGATGCCCAGTTAAACTTGAATTGTAGATACAAATAGTGTTTTAGTATAAGTATGTCCCAAGTATTGCATGGGTCACATTTATTCTTTTAAAATGAAATATCTGGGATATACTAAATTATTTGGTGTTTAACTGAATTCAAATTTAACTGGGCACCCCGCATTTTATCTGCTGAATCAGCAAGAGGCTTCAGTTAATGAATCAAAGTTGGCAAACACGCAACAAGTGGCAAATCACTCCTGGCGGTCTCCTTTCTTTATTGAAAAGAGAAAGAATCGCAAGTTTCTACGATAGTAAAAAACTTTGGACGGGCGTGGTGGCTCAAGCCTGTAATCCCAGCACTTTGGGAGGCTGAGAGGGGCGGATCACGAGGTCAGGAGATCGAGACCATCCTGGCTAACACGGTGAAACCCCGTCTCTACTAAAAAATACAAAAAAATTAGCCGGGCGAGGTGGCAGGCACCTGTAGACCCAGCTACTCGGGAGGCTGAAGCAGGAGAATGGCGTAAACCCGGGAGGCGGAGCATGCAGTGAGCGGAGATCCGG
>NW_016892290.1:0-966 GCF_001698545.2 Rhinopithecus bieti | reverse complement strand
CTTTGGTTGCCTGTGCTTAAGGGTTATTACTCAAGAAATATTTGCCCAAACCAATGTCCTAGAGATTTTCCCCAATGTTTTCAAGTAGTAGTTTCATAGGTCGAGGCCTGAGATTTAAGCCTTTAATTGATTTTGATTTGATTTTGCATATGGCAGAGATAGGGGATCTAGTTTCATCCCTTTGCATATGAATATCCAGTTTTCCCAGCACCATTTATTGAAGATACTGTCCTTTACCCAATATAAGTTCTTGGGAACTTTGTCAAAATGAGTTCACGGTCGATATATGGCTTTATCTCTGCATTCTTTATTCTGTTCCACTGATCCATTTGTCTGTTTTATGCCAGTACCATGCTATTTTGATTATTATAGCATTGTAGTATAATTTGAAGTCTGGTAATGTGATTATTCCAGTTTTGTTCTTTTGTTTAGGGCAACTTTGGGCATTGTGGGTATTTTCTGGCTCCATATACATTTTAGCATTGTTTTTTCTCTTTCTGTGAATAATGACATTGGTATTTTCACAGAGATTGCATTTAATCTGTAGATTGCTTCAGATAGTATGGACATTTTAACAATATTGATTATTCTAATATGTGAACGTGGTATATCTTTCCATATTTTGTGACTTCTTCAATTTATTGCATCAATGTCTTACAGTTTTCATTGTAGAGAACTTTCATTTCTTTGATTGAGTTAATTCCCAGGTATTTTATTTTATTTATAGCTATTGTAACTGGTACTGCTTTCTTATTTTCAGATTGTTCACGTTAGCATATAAATATATTATTGATTTTGTTTGTTGATTTTGTATCCTGCAACTTCACTGACTTTGTTTATCACTTCTAATAGTTTTTTTGTGGGTAGTCTTTAGGTTTTCAAAACTTAAGATCTTCTTCAAACAAGGATAATTTGACTTCCTCTTTTCTAATTTGGATGCTTTATATTTCTTTCTTTTGTCTGATT
>NW_016892288.1:0-335 GCF_001698545.2 Rhinopithecus bieti | reverse complement strand
TTCTTTTTTTTTTTTTGAGACGGAGTCTCGCTCTGTCCCCAGGCTGGGGTGCAGTGGCGCGATCTCAGCTCACTGCAAGCTCCGCCTCCTGGGTTTACGCCATTCTTCTGCCTCAGCCTCCCGAGTAGCTGGGACTACAGGCGCCCGCCACCTTGCCTGGCCAGTTTTTTGTATTTTTTAGTAGAGACAGGGTTTCACCGTATTAGCCAGGATAGTCTCGATCTTCTGACCTCGTGATCCGCCCGTCTCGGCCTCCTAAAGTGCTGGGATTACAGGCTTGAGCCACTGTGCCGGGCCTCTTTTTTTTTTTTTTTTTTTTTTTTTTTTTTTTTTTT
>NW_016892287.1:0-574 GCF_001698545.2 Rhinopithecus bieti | reverse complement strand
AGGATGTCATAATTCTTCAATGTGTCATCAACGTCCAGGAGATAATAGTGCAAGATGCTGTACATGAGAGAATTTGAAAACATTAAAACAGATAATTTATTATAAAATGTATACCTTTTATATTCATTTATAATATCCTGCAAAGGAGAACCCTTCATAGATATCATCTTTATTTTCCCTAGCCAAGTTTCAAAAGTATACATTATAAATTGTGTACCTTTAAAATGCTGTGAGAAAGTATGCTTTCAGTCTGCCCAGTTTTAGAAGATCAGTGTTTTCCTTATACTGGTAGATATAATATTTCTCCAACTGGCAATGCTTCCATCCAAAACAGTAACACATTCCACAAATACAGTATCTACAAATAAAAGGGATGTTTTCAAATACATCGTTGTATGTATTCACTGTGACATACATTATTAGGTGATTGAAGTGTCCTCATTTATGAACCACATATTAGAGATCAGATTTTCATAACATAGAAGGCAAAAGTTATTTTCTTTCAACAAAAAAAATAGATGTGATATAAAACAGTATCCTCATTTTAAACAAAAAACAAGTCTAACTCACCCTT
>NW_016892286.1:0-335 GCF_001698545.2 Rhinopithecus bieti | reverse complement strand
TATATATACTTATTTAATTATTATTATTATTATTTTGTTGTTGTTGTTGTTGAGACGGAGTTTCGCTCTGTCGCCCAGGCTGGAATGCAGTGGCCAGATCTCAGCTTATTGCAAGCTCCGCCTCCCGCGTTTACGCCATTCTCCTGCCTCAGCCTCTCAAGTAGCTGGGACTACAGGCGCCCGCCACCTCGCCCGGCTAGTTTTTTGTATTTTTTTAGTAGAGACGGGGTTTCACTGTGTTCGCCAGGATGGTCTCGATCTCCTGACCTCGTGATCCGCCCGTCTCGGCCTCCCAAAGTGCTGGGATTACAGGCTTGAGCCACCGCGCCCGGCCT
>NW_016892285.1:0-330 GCF_001698545.2 Rhinopithecus bieti | reverse complement strand
TTTTTTTGCCTCATCAAATCAGTATGAACTACAATTTGTCTTAAAAGAGAAGCTAAATAATTATCTCCCTTTAATTACTAACACTAAGTATAAGGAGTATATATATACTTACTAGATATATATACAAAATTATACTTACTAGATATATACAAAATTAAAATAAAAAAAGACTATAAAAGAATAAGCAGTTGAAGTAATAGTAATTTTCAAAGATAGTGGGTAAATTTTTTTCCCCTTTTGTTTTATTTTAGTAACATTAAGAAATCAGGACTTTTCCCCCCACCGTTTTATATTTACTTATGTCCATTATTCTTTCTCCTGTTCACGTTA
>NW_016892284.1:0-336 GCF_001698545.2 Rhinopithecus bieti | reverse complement strand
TGTGTGTGTATGTATGTGTATATATGTGTGTGTATGTATGTGTATATATGTGTGTGTATGTATGTGTGTATGTGTGTGTGTATGTATGTGTATATATGTGTGTGTGTGTATGTATGTGTATATGTGTGTGTGTATGTATGTGTATATATATGTGTGTGTGTGCATGTGTATATATATGTGTGTGTGTGTCCATGTGCATATATGTGTGTGTATGTATGTGTATATATATGTGTGTGTGTGTGCATGTGTATATATGTGTGTGTATGTATGTGTATATATATGTGTGTGTGTGTATGTATGTGTATATATATATGTGTGTGTATGTATGTGTGTATA
>NW_016892283.1:0-334 GCF_001698545.2 Rhinopithecus bieti | reverse complement strand
ACCTGCCGAGAGACTGGACTCTGTGATCTACCTTAAGAGTTGATTCTTGTAGGTGGTTGAGTTACTGGCTGACCACCTTGAGTTTGTGTGGCTTTGTTTTCATTTTGTCAGTAAGGATCTGGGGAAAGCTCAAGGTGTTTCTCAAGCCCCTTTAACTTAGTGGGATTCAAGTTGCAAACTCTCTTTCCTGTCTGGGTTTGGCTTTAGGCTTTGCTAAGGTAGGTCTTACTCTAGGGTGTGATCCTTACTTACAAGGAAAGGTCTTGCTGCTCAGGCAGGCTGGTCTCTCATGCTTCTGGACTCCCATGCTTCCCATGCTTCTGGTCTCCCATGC
>NW_016892281.1:0-1630 GCF_001698545.2 Rhinopithecus bieti | reverse complement strand
CACACACACACACAAATTAGCTGGACATGGTGGCATGCATCTGTACTCCCAGCTACTCGGGAGGCAGAAGCAAGAGAACTGCTTGAACCCAGGAGGCAGAGATTGCAGTGAGACAAGACTGCACCACTGCATTCAAGCCTGGGAAACAGAGCGAGACCCTGTCTCAAAAAAAAAGAAAAAAAAAGAACATTAGAAAACTTAAACCAGTCTTAAGGAGGTACAAGGTCAGAATGGAAAAGATCAAGCAGCTTCATACAGAAACCTGCTTGAATCTATAGAAACACCCCTAACTGGTTAAAATACCAGAAACCTCATCTTAACATTCAAAGGTTCTAGTGAACTCTCATGTGTATAAAACTTCAAAGCTTGTCTTCAGTTCCCTTTCACTCCTCTTTGTCCTTTCTTTGCCCTCCTAACAGGGCACACCAATCTTCCACTGAAGTGCCCCAGTCTCCCTTGGCAGTGACCCTTATCTTGGTCCCTAAGGAGACTTAGCTGTACTATCTTACTACTCTGAGTTTTACATTTGGGGAGGTGATATATGTGAACCTTTTCTATAAACAACAAAGGGCTGGGAGTAATGGTTCATGCCTGTAATCCCAGCACTTGGGGAGGCCAAGATGGGAGGACTGCTTGAGGCCAGGAGTTTAAGACTAGCCTGAGCAACATAGTGAAACACCATCTCTACCAAAAAATAAAATAAAATAAAAAAAATGACAAGGAAGTGCAAATACACAACAGATAAAAGAGGAACACTCAGGTGGGGTTTGAAACCTATACTCTGCCTCTTTTCCTCCCTTCCCTCCAGGGACCCTCTGAAAGAACCTCATAAGAACATCCCTAGGGTTCCCCAGAGTAGCTTGAAAGTCACCAATTAGTCAACTTTTTTTTAGTCACCTCTCTTTACATTAACTCATTATTTTCTTACAATCCCAATGATCTGCAGTACTATGTTCAAAACAATCTTGAGTAAGCTGGGCGCGGTGGTTCACGCCTGTAATCCCAGCACTTTGCGGAGGCTGAGGTATGTGGAACCCCTGAGGTCAGGAGTTTGAGACCAGCCTGGCCAACATAGTGAAATCCCATCTCTACTAAAATACAAAAAATTAGCTGGACTTGGTGGCAGGAGCCTGTAATCCCAGCTACTCAGAAGGCTGAGGCAGGAGAATTGCTTGAACCTGGGAGGCGGAAGTTGCAGTGAGCCAAGATCATGCCACTGCACTCCAGCCTGGCAACAGAGCGAGACTCTGTCTCAAAAAAAAAGGCAACAAACTACATTCTCTTTTACTCCATATCCTTCTACTAAGGAGAAATGGAGTAAGGATTTAGTGGAACATACATAAAGTAAAGCTGTGTTTCTTCTATCAGTTAAAATTTCCACTGTTTCACTGATGAAGAGAGGATAGTTCTAATCGCAATACCCTTGCAACTATCCCCTAAATCATATTTTAAAGTTTTAATAAGGGTTTGTTTTAAATTGGTTCCTATTGGTTGGTGAAAAGTAACTGCGGTTTTAAATGGCGAAAATCATTAAACACATAAGACATAAAACCAGGGTTTTCAGGTTATGAAGCTTAACTAAGTGTAACCATGCAATCTCTGATGGGTTGGGAGGCTTGGAGATTTAATT
>NW_016892280.1:0-622 GCF_001698545.2 Rhinopithecus bieti | reverse complement strand
CTAAGTTCTTGATATTAGCCCTTTGTCAGATACATAGATTGCAAAATTTTCTCCCATTCTGTAAGTGGCCTGTTCACTCTGCTGATAGTTTCTTTCACTTTGCAGATGCTCTTTAGTTTAATTAAATCCTATTTGTCAATTTGGGCTTTCGTTGCCATTGCTTTTGGTGTTTTAGTCATGAAGTCTTTGCCCATGCCTATGTACTGAATGGTATTGCCTAGATTTTCTTCTAGAGTTTTATGGTTTTAGGCGTTACGTTTAAGTCTTTAATCCATCTTGAGTTGATTTCTGTATAAGGTGTAAGGGTGTGGTCCAGTTTCAGTTTTCTGCATATGGCTAGCCAGTTTTCCCAACACCATTTATTAAATAGGGAACCCTTTCCCAATGGCTTTTTTTTTTTTTTTGTAAGGTTTGTCAAAGATCAGATGGTTGTAGATGTAGTGTGGTACACAAAGGAGTGTACCACACTCTTTTGGTTACTGTAGCCTTGTAGTATAGTTTGAAGTCAGGTAACATAATGCCTCCAGACTTGTTCTTTTGCTTAGGATTGTCTTGGCCATATGGGCTCTTTTTTGGTTCCATATGAAATTTAAAGTACATTTTAAAATGCTCAAAATAAAAG
>NW_016892279.1:0-1107 GCF_001698545.2 Rhinopithecus bieti | reverse complement strand
GGTGCATGGTAGCCCTGTGCAGGGTTCCCAGCTTCCTCCCCTTCAGCCCAACATCTGTGTCTTCCCTACATCAGCTCTCAATGCCTTCCCTTTGAAGATCTGCTAAGAGTGCGCCAGTCTTCCCAATGTCCCAATCCCTCAGTGGCAGCTGTTCCTCCTGGCTATGTCTAGTTGGCCATCTTGATCACAGGTCTACTTTGCTTTCATAAACCCTGATAAAACCTTGTTCCCAGTAACCTCACAACAATGAGATGGAGAAGCCTCAGAGAACGCACCAATGTGGTTACTCCAGGGTGATAGAGGCGTGACTCACTTCAATTTTGTTGTTGTCACAGTTGCTTTTGAGGACTTAACTATAAATTATTTCTCAAGGCTGATGTCCAGAGTTGTGTTTACTCGGTTTTCTTCTAGGATTCTTAAAGTTTTAAGTCTTACATTTAAATCTTTAATCCACCTTCAGTTACATTTGTATGTGGTGAAAGCTAGGGGTCCAGTTTTATTCTTCTGTATATGTCTAGCCAGCTATCCCAGCACCATTTATTGAAGACTGCCGTTTCCTCACTGCTTACTTTTATTGACTTTGTCTAAGATCAGATGGCTGTTGGTGTGTGGATTTATTTCTCAGCTCTCTATTCTGTTCCGTTGGTTTATGTGTGTTTTGTACCAGTATCATGCTGTTTTGGTCACTGCAGCTTTGTAGTATAGTTTGAAGTCAGGTACTGTGATGCCTCCAGCTTTGTTCTTTTGCCTAGAAGTCCTTTGGCTATTCTGGCTCTTTTGATTCCATATGAATTTTAGAATAGTTTCTTTCCAATTCTGTGAAAATGATGTTGGTCATTTCACAGGAATAATGCTGGATCTGTAGATTGCTTTGGGCAGGATGTCCATTTGAATGATATTGATTCTTCCAATTCATGAGCAGGGAATGTTATTCCATTTGTTTGTGTCATCTATAACTTCTTTCAGCAGTGTTTTGTAGTTCTCCTTGTAGATCTCCTTCATCTTCTTGGTTAGATGTATTCCTAAGCAATTTTTTTGTGGTTGTTGTAAATGGGATTACTTCTTGATTTGGCTGTCAGCTTGACCATTATTTGTGTATGGAAATGG
>NW_016892278.1:0-624 GCF_001698545.2 Rhinopithecus bieti | reverse complement strand
CCCAGGCTGAGGGCATAGTACGTACCGAAGACACAAAGCCACGGCAGAGCAGGACCGTGTGTGGCACACGCTGCTCCTGGCACCTGACAGCCCCAGTGTTCTGTCCTCCTGGAAACTCTCCTCTTGCTTTTCTGGGTCACTGTTCTCTCCAGGCTGCTTAGTCAGCCAAGCAGGCACCTAGAGGGGCCCTGAGGGATTGCGGCTGTCCCGGGTAGGGGCTCCGTGAGGGGAAGCTGACCTACTTTCCAGTGTTCCTGAGGCTCAGGCCCGTGTGCCACAGTGAGAGGGCACGAACTCCACGGTCCGTGGCCTTGGGTTCAACTGAGGCACCACCAGCTCCTGGGTGGCTCCGGCCAAGGTACTTTACCTCCCTGGGACTCAGTGTGTTTATCCAGGGGTATGGACAGTAAGAACCTCTGGCCCCAGAGTTAATGAGAGAATTAAAGAAGACATGGGAACAGCTCCTTTCAACTAACTGTTTATTACCAGAAGGTGCCCAATAACCAGGCATGGCAAAAGCCCAAAGGCAAAACACAAAGCCCTGACATTTAACAGGTTCTTTTATGCTAAGAAACCAGCGCTGGAGACAAGTACTTGTGATATATCCTCGTGGTTGGACATGTT
>NW_016892277.1:0-1475 GCF_001698545.2 Rhinopithecus bieti | reverse complement strand
TTTTTTTTTTTTTTTTTTTTTTTGAGGTGGAGTTTTGCTCTTGTTGCCCAGGCTGGAGAGCAGTGGTGCAATCTGACATTTTCTGAGCAATAATTTTTTTAGATATAAATCCCAAAGCACAGACAACAAAAGCAAAGCAGACATGTGGGATTACAGCAAACTTAAAAGTTTCTGCACAGTCAAGAAAATAATCAACAGAGTAAAGAGACAGTCTATGGACTGGAAGAAAAGATTTGCCAACCTTATGTCTGATAAAGTTTTAATATCTAAAATAGCTATGGAACTCAAACAACTCAATAGCAAGGAAACAAAAAATGGACAGAGGATGAGTCGACATTTCTCAAAAGAAGGTATAAAATAACCAACAGATACATGCTCACCATCACTAATCATCGGGAAAATACAAATTAAAATCACAGTAAGTTATCACCAGAAACTTGTTAGAAGACTATTGTCAAAAGATGAAAATAACAAGTGCCGGTGAGGATGTAATGTAAACAGAACCATTGTACACTCTTTGTGAGAATATAAACTAGTGCCACCATTATAGAATACAGTATAGGCTTTTCTCAAAAGTTAAAATAGTTCCACTATCCAGCAATCTCCCTACTGGGTACATATGCAAAAGGAATGAAGTCAGTATTTCAAAAGATACATGCTCTCCCTGTTTATTACAACATTTCACAATAGCCAAGATCTAGAGTCAATCTAATTGTCCTGAAGCAGAGTAATGAATATAGAAAATGTAATGTGTATGTGTGTATACACGCACACACACAGACACACACACAAAATGGGATATGATTCAGCCTTATAAAAGAAGAAAATTCTGTAATTTGTGATGACATGGATGAACTTGGAGGGCATTATGTTAAATGAAATAAGCCAGACACTAAAGGAAAATACCACATGATCTCACGTACATCTGGAATCTAAAAAAATTAACTCATAGAAGTAGAGAATAGAATAGTGATTACCAGAGGAAGAGAAGGGTGGAATTGAAAAGATACTGGTCAAATGATACAAAGTTTCAGTTAAGTAGAAGAAATAAATTCAAGATATCTATTGTACAATATTTAACAATAATGTATGGTATTCTTGATGATTGCTAAGAGAGTAGATTTTAAGGGTTCTCATCCCATAAATGGTAAGCACGTGAGATAATGCACATACCAATTATCTAGAGTTAGTCATTTCACAATGTACACATATTTCAGAACAACATATTATAAACAATAAATGAGTAAAATTTTGTCAATTAAAATAGAAATTTAAAAAACCTTTTATCTAAATGTAACTTTTGACAGTATATCACTGTGATTTGTGGCATTCAACCCAAATAATATTTAATAATTTGATGAATTTTAATAACAAAAGTCCATTCACATTTGCTTATATGTAACTTGTTTACATAAACAAAGTGTATAAGTACTTACAGCTAAAAAAAGAATAACAGAAAATGAATGTAGTCCCCT
>NW_016892276.1:0-1626 GCF_001698545.2 Rhinopithecus bieti | reverse complement strand
TCACTTAAATTCCGCACACACAGTTAAGCTTCACTTTTCATTGAGAAGTATCATAACACTGTTTTGTTTAGTCTCCGAAGGGATATTCAGGAGCGCTTTGAGGCTTACGGTGAGAAACGAAAGGTCTTCAGATAGAAACTGGAGAGAAGCTTTCCGAGGAGCTGCTTTGTGACATGTGCATTCCAGTCACAGAAATATGCGTTTCTTCTCCTAGAGGATTCCAGAATCTCTTTTGGAGAAAGAGCTACCAAGAGACATTCGGGAGTATAGGGACGGCTATAGTGAAAAGGAAATATCCTCAGACCAAACTGGAAAGAAGATTTCTGTGAAACTGCTTTGTGTTACATTTATTCATCTCGCATAGTTAATACTTTTCATCTATTACGCAGTTTGGAAATCCCGTCATGCATGGATCCACGAAGTGACATTCAGGAGCACATTCAGGCCTATGATGAAAGAGGAGATATCTTCAGAAAAAACTAGATAGAAGCTTTCTGAGAAACTCCATTGTGATTTATGCATTACACTCAGGGAGTTATACCACTTTTCTCACAAGGTAGCGTTTGAACACTGTTCCTGTGATACCGAAAAGTGATATTTTGGAGCACATTGAGGACAGTGAATAGTGAAATATACTGAAATAAAATCGAGGAAGAAGCGTTCCAAGAATCTGCTCTCTGATATGTGCATTCACTTCACAGAGTTAATGCTTACTCTATGTTGCCCAGTTTCGAAACTCTTTCTTTAAAATCTGTGAAGGGATATTTAGTGAGGTCCGGAGGTTTTGGTGAGCAAGGAAATGTCTTCCGATGAAACTTGCAGGGAAACTTTCTGAGCAACTACTTTGCGATGTGTGTATTCCTCTCACAGAGTAAAACCATTATTTTGATTGAGCAGCTTGAAATCACTGTTTTGTGGAATCTGAGGAAGGACATTTGGGAACGATCTTTAGAATATGTACAAAGAAATATCCTCAGGAAAAAACCAGGAGGAAACTTTTGTGAAACTGTACTGTGTCGTCTTAATTCCTTTCACTCAATAAAGCCTCACTTTTCATTGAGCAGTTTTCTAACGCTGTGTATGTTTAGGGTGTGATGGGATATTCGGGAGCACTTTGAGGCTTACGGTGATAAAGGAAATATGTTCAGACCGAAATATGTTCAGAAGCTTTCCGAGAAACTGCATTGTGACGTGTGCATTCCACTCAGAGTGTCTTACCTCTCTTCTCGTACAGCGTCGGGGAAACCCTTTTAGAGAAACAGGTACCAAGTGATATTCAGGAGCATGTTGATGCCGATGGTGAAAAGGGAAATAGCCTCAGCCAAAACCTGGAAAGAAGCTTTCTAGGAAACTACTCAGTGATATGTGTAATCATCTCACATAGATAAATCTTTATTTATATTACTCAGCTTAGAAACTGTCATGGACGGATCGAGGAAGGGACTTTCGGGAGCACATTCAGGACTATGATGAAAAGGAAATATCTTCAGATAAAACTGGAAAGAAGCTTTCTGTGAATCCCCTTTTGTTATGTTTATTCGTCTCACATAAATGCAGCTGCCTTACATTACACAGCTTGGAAACTCCCTCATGGATGGATCGGTGAAGGGATATTTGGGATCACAT
>NW_016892275.1:0-627 GCF_001698545.2 Rhinopithecus bieti | reverse complement strand
GTCAAATCAAGAACCCCTTTTACAATAGCTGTAAAAAAATAAAATACTTACCTAACCATGGAGTCGAAAGACCTCTACAAGAAAACTACAAAACACAAGCCAGGCACAGTGGCTCATGCGTGTAATCCCAGCGCTTTGGGAGGCCGAGGCGGGTGGATCGTGAGATCAGGAGATTGAGACCATCCTGGCTAACACGATGAAACCCCGTCTCTACTAAAATACAAAAAATTAGCTGGGCCTGGTGGCGGGTGCCAGTAGTCCCAGCTACTTGGGAGGCTGATGCAGGAGAATGGCGTGAACCTGAGAAGCAGAGTGCAGTGAGCAGAGATTGCGCCACTGCATTCCAGCCCAGGCGACAGTGATACTCCGTCAAAAAAAAACAAAGCAAAAGAAAAAAAACCAACAAAACACTGCTGAAAGAAATCAGAGATGACACAAACAAATGGAAACACATCCCATGCTCATGGGTAGAATCAATATTGTCAAATCGACCATACTGCCAAAAGTAATCTACAAACTCCATGCAATCTCTATCAGAATACCACCATCATTCTTCACAGAATTAGAAGAAAACAATTCTGAAATTCATATGGAACCAAAAAAGAGTTTGCATAGCCAAAGCAAGAC
>NW_016892274.1:0-485 GCF_001698545.2 Rhinopithecus bieti | reverse complement strand
CTGGAGCTCTCTGCTTGTCAGGTGTGGTCTGCCAGCACAGGAGCTATGATGCAGGCCACCAAGAGGAACACCCCTTTTGGGCACCTGAGCCTGTACTGCAAGTACCTAGGGCGAGTCCAGCAGACTGAGGGGTGTTCAGGTTGGACCAGCCCCATCTCATGGCCAAGACCACCCTGCAGAGTTCATGTATGACAATTCCTCTAGGGCTAAAGTCTCCTACAGGAGTAAGTTGAGCCTAAGGGAATAGGTGTCCCTGGCTGTGCTCCACTACAGATGCTCCTGCATCAAACCCTCTGGGCTCCACACTGGCTGGAATTCTGTCCCTACCACTTCTGTAAGCAGGTCTCCCTGTCCTCTCAAGTCTCCACAGTGGTCATGGGGTCTCCTCTGGCCAGGATTCCAAAGGCCCATGGTTAGAGCAGGTTGCTCTTTGCTTCTTCAACTCATCCCTTCCCCAGGAGTTGTTGGGGATAGGAATGAGTCCT
>NW_016892272.1:0-832 GCF_001698545.2 Rhinopithecus bieti | reverse complement strand
TCACATCTTGGAGGCTATCTGGTATGAAAGAAAAAACATTAGTTTGGGGTTAGAAATTTTTTTTTTTTTTTTTTTTTTTTTTTTTTTTTTGAGATGGAGTATTGCTCTGTCGCCCGGGATGGAGTGCAGTGGTGCAATCTTGGCTCACTGCAAGCTCCATCTCCTGGGTTCAAGCCATTCTCCTGTCTCAGCCTCCTGAGTAGCTGGGACTACAGGCACCCGCCACCATGCCAGGCTAATTTTTTTTATTTTTTGTAGAGATGGGTTTTCACCATGTTAGCCGGGACGGTGTTGATCTCCTGACCTCATGATCCATCTGCCTTGGTCCCCAAAGTGCTGAGATTACTGGTGTGAGCCACCGTGGCTGGCTGGGTCAGAAATTTTATACCCCAGTTTTGACACTGTAATTAACTCTTTGAAAGGCACTAGAAAATTTTTTTGTTTTTTTTTTTGTTGTTGTTGTTGTTGTTTTCCTGGGTGTCAGTTGCCTCATCCCTAGATACTGGACTTTAAATCAAATCACTGTTTCAGCTCAAACATTCTGTGAATTCTTGTTACAAGGAAAGTTTTAGAAAAGTCCAAAGAACAGATCATCTTCTCACTTTTGCATCCCAGAACACAGCCATTGCATCTCAATTTACTGCCTGATTCCACATGATCTCATCTTCCATAAGCCCGCTGTGGAAGTTCCTTGTGTTTTGCCCTAGTTCCCTGTCTTTCAGGAGCATAGGGAACCTCAGAACATTTGTTGTTTTACTATTTGGAAGTCCTAAGATTGATGATATTCTTTAATTGAAGATTTATACTTACCCTGCCAAGCAGAGAGCAATGG
>NW_016892271.1:0-836 GCF_001698545.2 Rhinopithecus bieti | reverse complement strand
TATGCAAAATAAAGCAATATACAATCTTAGAAAAAAAAAAAAAAAAAAAGAACCAGAGAAGCAGGAGCAAACATATTCAAAAGCTGGCAGAAAACAAGAAGTAACTAAGATGAGAGCAGAACTGAAGGAGATAGAGACATGAAAACCCCTCAAAAAATCAATGAATCCAGGAGCTGGTTTTGAAAAAATTAACAAAATAGATAAACCACTGGCCAGACAAATAAAGAAGAAAAGAAAGAAGAATCAAATACACAGAATAAGGAATGATAAAGGATATCACCACTGATCCCACAGAAATACAAATTACCATCAAAGAATACTATAAACACCTCTACACAAGTAAACTAGAAAATCTAGAAGAAATGGATAAATTCCTGGACACATACACCCTCCCAAGATTAAACCAGGAAGAAATCAAATCCGTGAATAGATAAATAGCAAGTTCTGAAATTGAGGCAGTGATTAATAACCTACCAAACAAAAAAGCTTAGGACCAGATGGATTCACAGCTGAATTCTACCAGACGTACAAAGACGAGCTGGTACCATTCTTTCTGAAACGATTCCAACAATAGAAAAGAGGGAATCCCCCCTAACTCATTTTAGGAGGCCAACATCATCCTAATACCAAAACCTGGCAGAGACACAGCAAAAAAAAAGACAATTTCAGGCCAATATCCCTGAACATCGATGAAAAAATCTTCAATATAATACTGGCAAACTGAATCTAGCAGCACATCAAAATGCTTATCCACTACAGTCAAGTCAGCTTCCTCCCTGGGATGCAAGGCTGGTTAAACATATGCAAATCAAAAAATGTAATCCGTCACATAAACA
>NW_016892270.1:0-1307 GCF_001698545.2 Rhinopithecus bieti | reverse complement strand
TATTCACAGTAACAAAGATAAGGAATCAGCTTAAGTGTCCATTAATGGATGACTAGATAAAGCCAATGTAGTGTATATACATGATGGAATGTTATTTAGCCATAAAAAATGAAATTGCTAGGTGTTTCAAAATGGCAGAACAGGAACAGCTCCAGTCTGTAGCTCCCTGAATGATCAATGCAGAAGATGGGTGATTTCTGCATTTCCAACTGAGGTACCTGGTTCATCTCACTGGGACTGGTTGGACAGTGGGTGCAGCCCATGGAGGGTCAGCTGAAGCAGGGCAGGGCGTTGCCTCACCCGGGAAGTGCAAGAGATTGGAGGATTTCCCTTTCCAGGCTAAGGGAAGCCGTGACAGGCTGTACCTGGTAAAAAAACGGGACACTCCTGCCCAAATACTGTACTTTTCCAATGGTCTCAGCAAATGGCACACTAGGAGATTATATCCTGTGCCTGACTCAGCAGGTCCCATGCCCATGGCGCCTTGCTCACTGCTAGTGCAGCCGTCTGAGATTGACCTGTGAGGCAGCAGCCTGGCAGGGGAGGGGTATGTGCCATTGCTGCGGCTTGAGTAGGTAAACAAAGCAGCCTGGGAAGCTCGAACTGGGTGGAGCCCACTGCAGCTCAGCAAGGTCTGCTGCCTCTGAATAAAAGGCAAAAGAAACTTCTGCAGACTTAAACATCCCTGTCCGACAGCTCTGAAGAGAGCAACAGTTCTCCCAGCACAGTGTTTGAGCTCTGAGAATGGACAGACTACCTCCTCAAGTGGGTCCCTGAGCCCTGTGTAACCTAACTGGGAGACACCTCCCAGAAGGGGCTGACTGACACCTCATATAGGCGGGTGCCCCTCTGGGATGAAGCTTCCAGAGGAAGGATCAGGCAGCAATATATGCTGTTCTGCAATATTTGTTGTTCTGCAGCCTCTACTGGTGATACCCAAGCAAAAAATGTCTGGAGTAGACCTCCAGCAAACTCCAACAGATCTGCAGCTGAGGGACCTGACTGTTAGGAGGAAAACTAACAAACAAAAGGAATAGCATCAACATCAACAAAAGGACATCCACACCAAAATTCCATCTGTAGGTCACCAACATCAAAGAGCAAAGGTAGATCAAACCACAAAGATAGGGAGAAACCAGAGCAGAAAAGCTGAAAATTCTAAAACCAGGGCACTTCTACTCCTCCAAAGGCTCACAGCTCTTTGCTAGCAACAAAACAAAGCTGGACAGAGAATGACTTTCATGAGTTGACAGAAGTAGGCTTCAGAAGGTCAATAATACCAAACTTCTCTGAGCTAAAGGAAGATG
>NW_016892269.1:0-462 GCF_001698545.2 Rhinopithecus bieti | reverse complement strand
TTTTTTTATTTTTTATTTTTTTGAGATGGAGTTTCACTCTGTCGCCCAGGCTGGAGTGCAGTGGCGCAGTCTCGGCTTACTGCAAGCTCCACCTCCCGGGTTCACGCCATTCTCCTGCCTCAGCCTCCCAAGTAGCTGGGACTATAGGCGCCCGCCACCACGCCCGGCTAATTTTTTGTACTTCTAGTAGAGAAGGGGTTTCACCGTGTTAGCCAGGATGGTCTCGATCTCCTGACCTTGTGATCCACCCACCTCGGCCTCCCAAAGTGCTGGGATTACAGGCATGAGCCACCATGCCTAGCCAAGAGAGACTTTAATTCTAGTTTGGCCCTAGAATCATTAGTGCCAGTTATGAGAGTACAGGAAATTAGCCTCTCTGATTCTGTTGGTTTTCTTCATGGACTGAGAAATGGAAGAATCATGGTTTTGTTTTGCTTTTGTTTCCTTTTCCACTTACCTTAG
>NW_016892267.1:0-462 GCF_001698545.2 Rhinopithecus bieti | reverse complement strand
ATTTATTTTATTTTATTTTTTTGAGACGGAGTTTCGCTCTGTCGCCCAGGATGGAGTGCAGTGGCGCAATCTCGGCTTACTGCAAGCTCCACCTCCCGGGTTCACGCCATTCTCCTGCCTCAGCCTCCCAAGTAGCTGGGACTACAGGCGCCCGCCACCACGCCTGGCTAATTTTTTGTACTTCTAGTAGAGAAGGGGTTTCACCGTGTTAGCCAGGATGGTCTCGATCTCCGGACCTTGTGATCCACCCACCTCGGCCTCCCAAAGTGCTGGGATTACAGGCATGAGCCACCGTGCCCAGCCAAGAGAGACTTTAATTCTAGTTTGGCCCTAGAATCATTAGTGCCAGTTATGAGAGTACAGGAAATTAGGCTCTCTGATTCTGTTGGTTTTCTTCATGGACTGAGAAATGGAAGTATCATGGTTTTGTTTTGCTTTTGTTTCCTTTTCCATTTACCTTAC
>NW_016892266.1:0-246 GCF_001698545.2 Rhinopithecus bieti | reverse complement strand
GTTCTATGACCTGTTCTTTAGTATATTTCTTTCTTTTTTTTTTTTTTTTTTTTGGTCCCAAGTCTTTTCTTTTCTCCCTCCTGGGTTCAAGCGGCTATCCTTCCTCAGCCTCCCGAGTAGCTGGGACTACAGGCGCCCGCCACCTCGCCCGGCTAGTTTTTTGCATTTTTTAGTAGAGATGGGGTTTCACCGTGTTAGCCAGGATGGTCTCGATCTCCTGACCTTGTGATCCGCCCGTCTCGGCCT
>NW_016892265.1:0-626 GCF_001698545.2 Rhinopithecus bieti | reverse complement strand
CCAGGTAAAAGTCAATCACTCAAACAGGTTGCAGCTGGAATCAAACAAAGGCAAGCTGTTAGTGAACACATAAAACATTTCTCCATTACACAGTCAATTCAAAAAAGGTTTTGATTTCTTTTGCCAGGAATTTTAGAAAATTAATCATACAAAACACTGTATCATTCTCTTGGAGAATAATCAAGCCAAGATTTTCAACCATCTCAGTGGTCCATTGAAAATGTTCATATCTATTTAAAATCAAAACCAGAGAGAATTCAAGTTAATGTACTTGTTGTTGTTGTTGTTATTGTAGTTTGAGACAGTCTCGCTCTGTCACCAGGCTGAAGTGCAGTGGCTTGATCTCGGCTCACTGCAACCTCTGAATCCCTGGTTCAAGTGATTCTCCTGCTTCAGCCTCCTGAGTAGCTGGAATTACAGGCACACGCCACCACCCCAGTGAATAATTTGTATTTTAGTAGAGATGGGGTTTCACCATGCTTGCCAGGATGGTTTCGATCTCCTGACCTCATGATCTGCCCGCCTCAGCCTCCCAAAGTGCTGGGATTACAGGTGTGAGCCACAGAGCCTGGCCTAATGTACTGTTTATTTAAAATTCTAAGGATCTTTAAATAATTTTCAATGGA
>NW_016892264.1:0-622 GCF_001698545.2 Rhinopithecus bieti | reverse complement strand
TATCTATTTTAATGTCATGACTCATACAAGGAAATTAAGGGGAGAAGTAAGCTGGCTGAAATTAATAAAATATCCTATGATTTGATCTATATGGAGGGGAGAGTAAGACAAATGGAGATTGTGTTATTGCAATTACTGATCCCCAGAGACTTCTGAACACTGAAACTTTTTTAATAAAAAAATTACACATTTTCTAAACAGATCTAATAGAGGAATACTTCCAACTAACAAATACGAATAAACATACTTCACGGTAACTAAAATGCTTTTTTCTGAAGACAAAATATATTTGTGCCCAACAGTATTTATATATGAGAGCCTATCATTCTCCAAAATATGCACGAATTCACAGGAATATTGATGTAGAACATGTGAGAACAAGCTTGGATATAGCTATCTGGGTATCTTTATTAAATATAAACATTATATTTTAAGCAAATGGAGAACGGGGAAAATTAATAGGATTATACGTATAGCAGATAATGTACGCAGAAGAGCAGAACTCAGAACCAGGCACTTGAAAGTGTACTTGCAGAATCTTACCTAACAATTTTATCCAAGTTAAAACTTAAAAGGCACTACAGTCGGCCCTCCCTGGCCAAAGGTTCTGCATTCTTGGAGT
>NW_016892263.1:0-396 GCF_001698545.2 Rhinopithecus bieti | reverse complement strand
CCCTGTGCACCTGGAGGTAAAATCTGGGTGCCACGGATTCAGGAAGGCTTGCTTGGGAGCAAGAGGGAGGTGGGTGTTTCTGGGGAGGCATTTCTTTTCTTTTTTTTTTTTTGAGACGAAGTCTCGCTCTGTGGCCCAGGCTGGAGTGCAGTGGTGCGATCTTGGCTCATTGCAAGCTCCGCCTCCCGGGTTCATGCCATTCTTCTATCTCAGCCTCCCGAGTATCTGGAACTACAGGTGCTCACCACCACACTTGGCTAATTTTTTTTTTTTTTTTTTTTTAGTAGAGACAGTTTCACCGTGTTGGCCAGGATGGTCTCGATCTCCTGACCTCATGATCTGCCCACCTCGGCCTCCCAAAGTGCTGAGATTACAGGTGTGAGCCACCGCGCCCGG
>NW_016892262.1:0-834 GCF_001698545.2 Rhinopithecus bieti | reverse complement strand
TTTTGAGATAGAGTCTCACTCTTGCCCAGGCTGGAGTGCAGTGGCGATCTCAGCTCACTGCAACCTCCGCCTCCTGGGTTCAAGCGATTCTCTCCTGACTCAGCCTCCTGAGTAGCTGGGATTACAGGCACGCGCCACCACACCTGGCTAATTTTGTATTTTAGTAGAGACGGGGTTTTACCCTGTTGGCCAGGCTGGTCTCAAACTCCTCACTTCATGTGATCCGCCCACCTTGGCCTCCCAAAGTGCTGGGATTACAGGCGTGAGCCACCACGCCCGGTTTAAACTTTGTAATTTTATTTCATTTCTTCTTTGTTTTTTTTAGACAGTGTCTTGCTCAGTTGCCCAGGCTGGAGTGCAGTGGCACAATCACGGCTCACTGCATCCTTGACCTTCTGGGCACAAGCGATCCTCCCACCTCAGCCTCCTGAGTAACTGGGACCACAGGCATGCCCACCATGCTTGGCTAATTTTAAAAAAATTTTGTAGACTCAGGGTCTCCCTGTGTGGTCCAGGCTGGCCTCAAACTCCTGGGCTCAAGCTATCCTCCTGCCTCTGCTTCCCAAAGTGCTGGGATTACAGGCATGAGCCACTGTACCTGGCCTGAACTTTGTAATTTTATGAGAACATTTTAAGAAAATGCTAATTGGAAAATTATCATCTCTACTCTTTTGCTGTCAAATATTATATACATCATTTATAATTTATTTTAGCCTTATAATACTTAGTATTAATACAATGAGAACTGGTGGTGATACTTCAGTGTTCCAAACTCAGTCTACTGCTTTTCTTGGAAAAGATGATGAAAATAACTACTTTAATGTTTGTGGTTAT
>NW_016892261.1:0-862 GCF_001698545.2 Rhinopithecus bieti | reverse complement strand
CCTGAAAATCACCTTTAGAAGCAGGGAAGGATGCAGGAAAGGCCTAGGCCTGCTTTTGCCCTTGACTCACAGGGTCCTTCCTCACTGCTGGAAAATCTTCAAATATTCTCTCTAGGAATTTCACACCTGTAGGCCACATCTTTCTGACTCCAGTCCCTATCCCTCTCCCTCTCCCTTACTCTGTTCTGCTGTACCAGCCTCCTCCGCATTCTTCAAACATGCTGGGCATGTTCCTGCTTCGGAGCCTTGATGACTGTCTCCCAGATGGCTGCTCAACCTTCTCTCTCTCTCCTTCACCTCTCAGTGAAGCTTTCTCTCACTACAGATAAAGTCAAGACCTCCTCTCCATGCCAGAATACTCTATCTCCCTTCCCTGTTTGATTTTCCCTGTAATAAGTATTATCATCTCAACATTCTCTGTATCACTGCTCTTTAAGTTCAGGAATCTTGCCTGTCCTTTTCACTGTTGGGAGCCCCGCCCCTATAACAGTGTCTGGCACACAGTGGGTGCTCAATAAATAAGCATTGAGTGAATACATTTGGCCTAAGCCAGTTAAATAAACCTCACCCACACCCTCTGCACAGACTACTCAGCCTTAGGTCACAGACAAATGCCTGCCCTTGGCCACAGGGCCTAGTCATGGATTTCAAGCTACACTAAGCTCAAAACTTTTGTTCAAAGATTTGTTCATTGATTCAAAATTATTGAACCGTGCTATGTGCCAGGTACTGTTATTGGTATTTATTAAAGAAAAGAATAAAACAGGCAAAGCCCTCCCCACATAAAGGTCACATTCTGGTAAAAGAGGCCAATATATGTGCTTTCCATGCATTGGGAGAGATGATCATTTGTGACTGTGTT
>NW_016892260.1:0-3423 GCF_001698545.2 Rhinopithecus bieti | reverse complement strand
CCGTGGGCACAGGCCCAAGGGTGGAGCCCTCGCCAGGGACCCTGTCTTTCTCCTCCCAGCACTTCCCTGTCCCCCCTCCTATATCAGTGGCACATGCCTGTAGACCCAGCTACTCAGGAGGCTGAGGTGGGAGGCACTCCAGCCTGGACAACAGATCAAGGTCCCATTTCTAAAACAAAAAAAGAGAGGGGGGGGGTGGGGCCAGGACAAGAGCCCCTCTTTCTAGTGTTTCCAGAAGGAAGCTTCCAAAAGCTTCTGCTTAGGCAAACTCTCCCCTCCTCCTGCTCCCTCCCAGTCACTCCCTACTACAGCTGCCTGTGATGTCCCTGAGCTCTAGTGACTGAGTCCTCCTCCCAGAGCTGGGGCCAGGTCCTGCCATGATGCTGCACAGCCTGCTTTCTGCAGCAGGAAACTGTGTGCCTCAATCTCCCTGACAGGGATCCTCTCCTGGTGTCCTGGCATTCCTCTCCAGGGAGACAAACCATACATTCCACAGGTGTTCAGCAGGCCAGGGGAAAGGAGAACCCAGCTCTGGGGATGGGAGCCTGGATTCCAGTCCCAGCTGCCTGTACCTGCTGCAGAAAGTGGGCTGTGTGACCGCGACAGGTGCCTGCCCCTTTCCAGGCTCGGGCAGCGGGACAGTGGCCAGGCTGCAGGCTTTCCATGCCCGGTCTGTGAGCCTGGCCCTGGTGCCTCCTGGCTCTGGGCTTACAGAGGGGTAGCGGATCTAAAACTCCCTCTTCCTGCCTCTGGCTTCCCGCTGCCCTGAGGCCTCTGCAAGCACGGGCTCTTGCCTCCGGGCAGCACGCCCAGGACTGTGGCAGGGGCTCCCGAAGGCCAGGGACAGGCCTGAGCAAGTGGAGAGCCCCACCCTGCCTGCCTGGAGGAGGGGAAGCGACGCTGGTGAATCACACCAGGCTTACAAATTAGTCTGAGTGGATTTCCTCCCCTGGCCTCCTCCTTCGTACGACCTGAGGGAGGAAGAACTGGTGAGATATCTGGTAGAGACGTGAAAACCCTGGGGTGAGATGTTTGGGAGACATTCGTTCCTGGGGGGTGGGAAATGTGAAAGGTGCAGTGGCCTTGAGAAGGGGAGCCGTGAGTTCTGAACCCCAGTGGGACCCTCAGTTTTCCCCATCTGAGAAATAGTGCCAGCAGCTGGGACCCCTTGAGGCTGCCACCGGGAAGCCTAGTGCCATTGGAAGGAGGTTGGCTTTGGGGTTATTGGCCTGGGGTTTGGAGGGCAGAGCCTTTCCCTGCCCTCACAGAGCCTTCCCTTGCCCCCCTTGCACCCCATGTAGATGGAATCCTTGACAGAACTCGCAGCCTCTCCAAGCTGCAGCCCCTTCACCCAGGTGACACCGCAGTGAGTCAGTTGTCGTGGCTGGGTCGCACTGTTTGACTCAACTGACCACAGGGCCAGGGCCAGGGCCAGTTCTTGGAGTCAGAGACACTCTGAGGGGTCTCTGCTCCCAGCCAGGGGACCCTGGAGAGCAAGTATCCTCTGGAACTGGAATTCCAGGTCTGCCTGAGGTTGAGTCAGAGAATACTTAGCACTCCCGGTTTCCAGAGGTAACCGAAGTTCTGGGAGTGGCCAAGCCAGGAAGGCAGCTTGGAATGACCCCAGCTGCCTGGCAGGGGACAGCTGTTCCCCAGACAACACTGGAACAAGCTGGGGAGATGCCTTCCCCTTTCAACCCTCACCCCTAACGTCTCACCTCTAACTCCTCAGGGTCAGCAGGCTGTCCCTGTCCTCCAGCCCCACGGCCCTTGACCCCTTCCCTGGCCAGCCACCACCCTGACTTTGGCTGTTCTCCAAATGCTTCCCGAAATCTCCTTCCACCAGGCCTTTAGCCACATCGCATGTTCCCCTACTCATCACAATCACAGTCTCCAGCCTGCTTTGGAACACCTCTCGGCCAGGCATGGTGGCTCCCGCCTGTAATCCCAGAGTTTTAGGAGACCAGAGTGGGTGAATCACCTGAGGTCAGGAGGGCGAGACCAGCCTGGACAACATGGCAAAACTCTGTCTCTACTAAAAGTACAAAATTAGCAGGGCTTGGTGGTGGGCGCCTGTAATCCCAGCTGCTTGGGAGGCTGAGGCAGGAGAATCACTTGAACCCGGGAGGCGGAGGTTGCAGTGAGCTGAGATAGCACCAATGCACTCCAGCCTGGGTGACAGAGTGAGAGTGTATCTCAAAAAACACACAAAAAACAAAAAACAAGAAAACAAAAGGAAACCAACAGTGCTGCCTTCGGTCTGTGGCCAAAGGCCCAAGAGCCCCTGGCAAACCATTGGTGTAAGTTCAAAAGAGTTCAAAAGCTGAAGAACTTGGAGTCTGATGTTTGAGAGCAGGAAGCTTCCAGCACAGAAGATGAAGGCTGGAAGACTCAGTGAGTCTTCTTATTCCACTTTCTTCATTTGGCTTTATTCTGGCCTCGCCGGCTGATTAGATGGTGCCCACCCAGATTAAGAGTGGGTCTGCTTCTGTCAGTCCACCGACTCAAATGTTAATCTCCTCTACCAACACCCTCACAGACACACCCAGAAATAATACTTTGCATCCTTGAATCCAATCAAGTTGACACTTAATATTAGCCATCACACCTGCCTACTGAATTTGAGACCCTAGGCCACTTTCTGACACTCCGTGAGCAATCCCAGGTTGCTGTAAAAAATGCCGACAAATTATTTGATCATGGAGAGGCGGGATCTATACCATCATTCCTTGCCAATGGGGAGGCTTTTGTGACTGCTTTGACCAAGAGAGTAGGGTAGAGTGTCACTATGTGACTTCTGAGGTTAGGTCACAAAAAACCATGGAGCTTCTACCTTATTTGCTAGGACTTTGTGCTGGAGCCCTGAGTCACTCTATGACAAGTCTGACTACCATGAGGTGGCCATGTTGTAGGGAAGACCAAGTCACAGGAAGAGGCCCCATGTCTGCACTCCAGTCAGGAGTCCTTGCCTTTGAGTCATCATCCCAGCCTCCTAGACAACAAATGTGTGAATGACCAGTCTTCAACTGATTCTGGCACCAGCCATGGAGTCACCCCATCCTTAGAGCCCCCCCCAGCTGAGGCCCTAGAGATTAGGACAAGCCACCATCACCATCTCTTTTCTGAATTTCGGATCCATAAGAACCCCTGAGCACGCTGCTATGCTTTCGGGTGTTTTTTTGTTGTTGTTTTTTGTTTTCTTTGAGATGGAGTCTCACTCTGTTGCCCAGGCTGGAGTATAGTGGTGTGATCTCAGCTCACTGCAACCTCTACCTCCCGGGTTTAAGCAATTCTTCTGCCTCAGCCTCCCAAGTAGCTGGGATTACAGGCACCCACCACCGCGCCCAGCTAATTTTTGTATTTTTAGTAGAGGCGAGGTTTCACCATGTTGGCCAGGCTGGTCTCGAAGTCCTGACCACAAGT
>NW_016892259.1:0-838 GCF_001698545.2 Rhinopithecus bieti | reverse complement strand
CCCATAATTCTTGGAGGCTTTGTTCATTTCTTTCTACTCTTTTTTTCCTAAACTTCTCTTCTTGCTTCATTTCATTCGTTTGATCTTTAATCACTGATACCCTTTCTTTCACTTGATCAAATCAGCTACTGAAGCTTGTGCATGCATCATGTAGTTCTTGTAGCATGGTTTTCAGCTCCATCAGGTCATTTAAGGACTCCTCTACACTGTTTATTCTAGTTAGACATTCATCTAATCTTTTTTCAAGGTTTTAGCTTCTTTGTGATGGGTTCGAACATCCTCCTTTAGCTCAGAGAAGTTTGTTATTACCGATCATCTGAAGCCTACTTCTCTCAACTTATCAAAGTCATTCTCTGTCCAGCTTATTCTGTTGCTGGTGAGGAGCTGCGTTCCTTTGGAGGAGAAGAGGCACTCTGATTCTTAGAATTTTCAGCTTTTCTACTCTGGTTTCTCCCCATCTTTTGGTTTTATCTACCTTTGGTCTTTGATGATGGTGACGTACAGATGGGGTTTTGGTGTCGATGTCCTTTCTGTTTGTTAATTTTCCTTCTGATAGTCAGGACCCTCAGCTACAGGTCTGTTGGAGTTTGCTGGAGGACCACTCCAGACCCTGTTTGCCTGGGTATCACCAGCGGAGCCTGCAGAAGAGAGAATATTGCAGAATGGCAAATGTTGCTATATGATCCTTCTTCTAGAAGCTCGTCTCAGAGGGGCACCCAACTGTATAAGGTGTCAGTCAGCCCCTACTGGGAGGTGTCTCACCATTAGGCTACTTGGGGGTCAGGGACCCACTTGAGGAGGCAGTATGTCTGTTCTCAGATCTCAAACTCCGTGCTGG
>NW_016892258.1:0-375 GCF_001698545.2 Rhinopithecus bieti | reverse complement strand
CTTCTAGCAGAGGAAAGGGGAAAGGAACCATTTTGATATATGCCAGAGCATTCCATCCTTAACAAGGTTTGCCTTCAGGAGAAACTACTTTACCAGAGCCTAAACTACTGGGATTATATCAGAGACCGACCTGAGTGAAAGAAAATAGCCAACTTCAGGCCAGTGTACCTATATTGTCCCACTGAATGGAGAAGGGAAAAAAAACCCTGAGAAACACTTATGAAGTTCACAGTTTTAGAAGTACAGGCACAGTAAAAGATTAATATCTAATCATAGGACAATAGATTGCTTCCCCTCCCTCCACACCTTACCATCACATTACTAAAGGCTTATTTACAGCATTTCTATTCACCCAGTACATTACATCTGGCTATC
>NW_016892257.1:0-1405 GCF_001698545.2 Rhinopithecus bieti | reverse complement strand
ACAATAGTCCTGAATGTGCTCCTGAAGGTCCCTTCGTGGATCCGTCCATGACTGTTTAGAAGCCGCATACTGTAACGAAAGCTTTATTTATGTGAGATAATTACACATATCACAGAGCGCTTTCCTAGAATGCTGCTTTCCAGTTTTGTCTGAGGCTATTTCCCTTTTCACTATCGGCGCCAACATGCTCCTGAATATCACTTGGTACCTGTTTCTCCAAAAGGATTTCCCCGACTCTGTATGAGAAGAGAGGTATAACACTGTGAGTGGAATGCACACGTCACAAAGCACTTCCTCGGAATGCTTCTCTCCAGTTTCGGTCTGAACATATTTCCTTTTCACTGTAAGTGTCAAAGTTCTCCCGAATATCCCATCACACGCTAAACATACACAGGGCTAGAAAACTGCTCAATGAAAAGAGAGGCTATACTGAGTGAGAGGAATTAAGATGACCCACAGAGCAGTTTCACAGAAAGCTTCCTCCTGGTTTTCTCCTGAGGATATTTCTTTCTCCATATTCTAAGGATCGTTCCCCAATGTCCTTCCTCAGATTCCACAAAACAGTGATTTCAATCTGCTCAATTCAAAGAATGATTTAACTCTATGAGACGAATAAACACATCATAAAGCAGTTGCTCAGAAAGTTTCTCTGTAAGTTTCTTCGGAAGACGTTTCCTTGCTCATCACAAGCCTCCTGGCATCGCTACATATCCCTTCACAGATTCTTCAAAGACAGAGTTTCGAATCTGGGCAACACAGAGTATGTGTTAACTCTCTGAAGTGAATGCACATATCAGAGAGCAGATTCTTGTACACATCTTCCTCGAATTTATTTCAGTATATTTCACTATTCGTCATAGTCCTCAATGTGCTCCGAAATATCACATTTTCGGTTTCACAGGAACAGTGTTCAAACGCTGCCTTGTGAGAAAAGAGGTATAACTCCCTGAGTGCAAATCATACATCACAAAGTAGTTTCTCAGAAAGCTTCTATCCAGTTTTCTCTGAAGATATCTCCTCTTTCACCATAGGCCTGAATGTGCACCCGAATGTCCCTTCGTGGATCCGTGCATGACAGAGTTTCCAAAATGCATAACATAAGGAAAGTTTTAACTATGCGAGATGAATAAATATATGTAACACAAAGCAGTTTCACAGAAATCTTCTTTCCAGTTTTATCTGAGGATATTTCCTTTTCACCATAGCACTCCCTGTACTCCTGTATGTCTCTTGGTCGCTCTTTCTGCAAAAGGGATTCCAGAATCCTCTAGGAGAAAAAAAGTATATTTGTGTGAGTGGAATGCACATGTCACAAAACAGGTCCTCAGAATGCTTCTTTCCAGTTTCTATCTGAAGACGTTTCCTTTCTCACTGTAAGCCTCAAAGAGCTCCTGAATATCCCTTC
>NW_016892256.1:0-1403 GCF_001698545.2 Rhinopithecus bieti | reverse complement strand
CCCTTCTTTGTCTTTTTTGATCTTTGTTGGTTTAAAGTCTGTTTTATCAGAGGCTAGGATTGCAACCCCTGCTTTTTTTTTTGCTTTCCATTTGCTTGGTAAATATTCCTCCATCCCTTTATTTTGAGTCTGTGTGTCTTTGCATGTGAGATGGGTCTTGACTCTTTATTCAATTTGCTAGTCTGTGTCTTTTAATTAGGGCATTTAGCCCATTTACATTTAAGGCTAATATGATTATGTGTGAATTTGATCCTGTCATTATGATGCTAGCTGGTTATTTTGCCTGTTAGTTGATGCAGTTTCCTCATATTGTCAATGGTCTTTACAATTTGGTATGTTTTACAATGGCTGGTACCAATTTTCCTCTCCATATTTAGTGCTTCCTACAGGAGCTCTTGTCAGGCAGGCCTGGTGGTGACAAAATCTCTCAGCATTTGCTTGTCTGTAAAGGATTTCATTCTTCCTTCACTTATGAAGCTTAGTTTGGCCAGATATGAAATTCTGAGTTGAAAATTCTTTTAAGAATATTGAATATTGGTGCCCATTCTCTTCTGGCCTGTAGGGTTTCTGCAGAGAGATCCACTCTTAGTCTGATGGGCTTCCCTTTGTGGGTAACCGTACCTTTCTCTCTGGCTGCACTTAACATTTTCTTTCATTTCAACCTTGATGAATCTGATGATTATATGTCTTGGGGTTGTGCTTCTTGAGGAGCATCTTTGTGGTGTTCCCTATATTTCCTGAATTTGAATGTTGGCCTGTTTTGCTATGTTGGGGAAGTTCTCCTGGATGATATCCTGAAGGGTGTTTTCCAGCTTGGTTCCATTCTCCCCATAACTTTCAGGTACACCAATCAAACATAGGTTTGGTCTTTTACATAGTCCCATATTTCTTGGACACTTTGTTCGTTCCTTTTCAATCTTTTTTCTCTAATCTGGTCTTCATGCTTCATTTCAGTAAGTTGATCTTCAATCTCTGATATCCTTTCTTCCACTTGATCAATTCGGCTGTTGATACTTTTGTATGCTTCATGAAGTTCTTGTGCTGAGTTTTCAGCTCCATCAGGTCATTTACATTCTTCTCTCAACTAGCTATTCTAGTTAGCAATTCCTCTAATTGTTTTCAAGGTTCTTAACTTCCTTACATTGGGTTAGAACATGCTCCTTTATCTTAGAGGAGTTTGTTATTACCCACATCCTGAAGCCTACTTCTGTCAATTCATCAAACTCATTCTCCGTCCACTTTTGTTACCTTGCTGGCAAGGAGTTGTGATCCTTGGGAGGAGAAGAGTCATTCTGGTTTTGGGAATTTTCAGGCTTTTGCGCTGGCTTTTCCTCATCTTCACGGATTTACCTACCTTTGATCTTTGATGTTGGTGACCTTCAGATAGGGTTTTGGTGTGGGTG
>NW_016892255.1:0-256 GCF_001698545.2 Rhinopithecus bieti | reverse complement strand
CGGTCACTCTTCCCTGAACCCACTCCTGTTAATCTCTTACAGTGTGATATCCAAACCACGGTCACTCTTCCCTGAACCCACTCCTGTTAATCTCTTACAGTGTGATATCCAAACCACATGTCACCCTCCGCTGGAGTGTACCCTCACCTCTCTTGACCTAGGTGTCATGCCTGAGGTGGTGATTGCCTGTTGGCAGCCACGTCTCACACTGCTGACGTGCCACTCCCTTTCGAGCAAAGCCCCTCAATCCTCTCCA
>NW_016892254.1:0-1193 GCF_001698545.2 Rhinopithecus bieti | reverse complement strand
TTTTTACTCTGAAAACATTCTTCAAAAAGGTTTTTATAAGGTGAAGATTCAAAGTTGTATAATGTCCATTTTGAGTAACTCCAATTGTTTAAAAATGATTTCTCTTGGTATCTTGGGTCCTGTAATTATTTTAAAAATAATTATGATCTAAAGTATAGTAAGTTTAAGGATGGGCACTAATAACTTTAACAAACCAGAAAGAGTGGCTGTCCAAACAACTGAACATGTTCTTGTATATTCTTACTCCTGTACTGACAATGTTTGGAATTAGTGCTAGTTTTCATTGTTCTGTCCAGTGCTTTAAAAAAAAAAAAATTTAATTTTATTTTGTTTGATTTTACTTTAAATTACAGGATATATGTGCAGAATGTGCACATTTGTTATGTAGGTATATGTGTGCCATGGTGGTTTGCTGCACCTATTGACCCATCCTCTAGGTTCCCTCCTCTCAGCCCCCCACCCCGCAACAGGCCTCAGTGTGTGATGTTCCCCTCCTTGTGTCCATGTGTTCTCATTGTTCAACTCCCACTTATGAGTGCAAACATGCAGTGTTTGGTTTTCTGTACCTGTGTTAGTTTGCTGAGGATGATGGCTTCCAGCTTCATCCATGTCCCTGCAAAGGTCATGATCTCATTCTTTTCTATGGCTGCATAGTATTCCATGGTGTATGTTTTGTTATCCAGTCTATCATTGATAGGCATTTGGGTTGCTTTCATATCTTTGCTACTGTGAATAGTGCTGCAATAAACATACATGTGTATGCATCTCTATAGTAGAATGATCTATATTCCTTTGGTTATATACACAGTAATGGGATTGCCGGGTCAAATGGTATTTCTGGTTCTAAATCCTTGAGGAATCGCCACCCTGGTTGAACTAATTTACATTCCCACCAACACTGTAAAAGCGTTCCTATTTCTCTACAGCCTCATCCATATCTGTTTCTTTTTTGACTTTTAATAATCACCATTCTGACTGGTATGAGATGATATCTCATTGTGGTTTTGATTTGCATTTCTCTGATAATCAGTGATGTTGAGCTTTTTTTCTTATGTTTTTTTACCACACAAATGTCTTCTTTTGAGAAGTGTCTGTTCATATACTTTGCCCAAATTTGATGGAATTGTTTGTGGGGTTTTTTGTAAATTTGTTTAAGTTCCTTGTAGATTTGGAATATTACACCTTTGTCAGAT
>NW_016892253.1:0-624 GCF_001698545.2 Rhinopithecus bieti | reverse complement strand
TACTTCAATTTCAGTATTAATCAATAAGTCTTTAAAGTAAATAATTTTAGTGTTAAATTTTAATATTTTATTATATTTATATATTTTCTTTTAAATTTTATTTTAAGTTCTGGGATATATGTGCAGAACGTGCAGGTTTGTTACATAGGTAAATATGCGACATGGTAGTTTGCTTCACCCATCAACCCATCACCTAGGTATTAAGCCCCTCATGCATTGGCTATTTGTTTTGATGCTTTCCCTCTTCTTACCCCAGCCCCTGACAGGCCCCAGTGTATGTTGTTCCCCTTCCTGTATCCATGTGTTCTCATTGTTCAGCTCCCACTTACAAGTGAGAACATACGATGTTTGGTTTTCTGTTCCTGTGTTACGTTGCTGAGTATAATGGCTTCCAGCTCCATCTATGACCCTGCAAAGGACATGATCTCATTCCTTTCTTTGGCTGCATAGTATTTGATGGTGTATACGTATCACATTTTCTTTATCCAGATATATTTACATATTTTCTTTACAATCAACTATATCTTGGTAAAATTAAACTATCAGAGAAATATTCTAATTGTTAAATAAATTAATATAAATATATAAAATATATGTATTTTAATAGCATATTAATAGTTTAGT
>NW_016892252.1:0-626 GCF_001698545.2 Rhinopithecus bieti | reverse complement strand
CAGTTACTGAAGCTTGTGCATTTGTCACTTAGTTCTCGTGTTATGGTTTTCATCTCTCTCAGTTCTTTTAAGGTCTCTGCATTGATTATTCTAGTTATCCATTCATCCATTCTTTTTTCAAGGTTTTAGTTTCTTTGCACTGGTTACGTAGTTCCTCTTTTAGATCTGAGAATTTTGATTGACTGAAGCCTTCTTCTCTCAACTTGTCAAAGTCATTCTCCATCCAGCTTCGTTCTGTTGCTTGCAATGAGGTGCATTCTTTTGGACGGGGAGATGCGCTCTGATTTTTTGGATATCCAGCTTTTCTGCATTGCTTTTCCCCATATTTGTGCTTTTCTCTGCCTTTGTTCTTTGATGATGGTATGTACTGATGGGGTTTTGGTGTGGGTGTCCTTTCTGTTTGTTAGTTTTCCTTCTAACAGTCAGGACCCTCAGCTGTAGGTCTGTTGGAGTTTGCCTGAGGTCCTCTCTAGACCTTTTCCTGGGTATCAGCAGCAGAGACTGCAGAAGATAGAATATTGCTGAGCAGCTAGTGCTGCTGTGTGATTCTTGCTCTGGAAGCTTTGCCTCAGGGGTGTACCCCACTGTGTGATGTCTGAGGTGCCAGTCTGCACCTAGTGGTGGAT
>NW_016892251.1:0-523 GCF_001698545.2 Rhinopithecus bieti | reverse complement strand
GCAAGACCCTGTCTCTACAAAAAATTAAAAAATTAACTGGGCATTGTGGTGCAAACCCATACTCCCTGCTACTAGTAAGGCTGAGGCAGGAAGATGGCTTGATCCCAGGAGTTTGAGGCTGCAGTGAGCTGTTGTTGCACCACTGAACTCTAGCCTGGGCAACAGAACAAGATCTTGGCTCTAAAAAATAAATTTAAATAAATTTAAAATTTTAAAATCTCTGTAAATTTCACCAAAACCAGTTGAGTATCTATGTCTTTATTGATTTCTGTATCTTCTCTTTTATTCTATTCATTATATATCTATTATTTTTTGATACCATACTGTCTTCATTAGGGTATTTTTTATAGTAGGTCTGAAAATCAGGTAGTATAAGTGCTCTAATTTAGTTATTCATTTACTACATTGATTTGACTGTTCTAATTTATTTAACTTTCAATATAAATTTTAGAATCAGCCTGCCTGTAACAACAAAGAATCTTGAAATTTTGATTGACTAGAATTGCACTCTATCTATAGATGC
>NW_016892250.1:4223-7392 GCF_001698545.2 Rhinopithecus bieti | reverse complement strand
CCCAAAACAAGAGCACCTAGATTCATAAAGCAAGTTCTAAGAGATCTTTAAAGAGACTTAGACTCCCACACAATAGTAGTGGGAGATTTTCACATCTCACTGACAGTATTAGATAGATCACTGGGGCAGAAAATTAACAATGATATTCAGGACTTGAACTCAGCACTGGATCAAATGGGCTTGATAGACATCTACAGAACCCTCCTCACAGAAATAACAGAATATCATCCTCATCACCACATGGCACATACTCCAAAATTGGTCACAGAATCATACACAAAACAGTCCTCAGCAAATGCAAAAGAACTGAAATCATAACAACCAACCTCTCAGCCCATAGTGCAATCAAATTAGAAATCAAGACTAAGAAATTCACTCAAAATCATACGATTACATGGAAATTGAATAACCTGCTCCTAAATGACATTTGGGTCAATAATGAACTTAAGGCTAAAATTAAGAAGTTCTTTGAAACTAATGAGAAAAAAGATACAACATACCAGAATCTCTGGGACACAACCAAGGCAGTATTAAGATGGAAATTTACAGTACTAAATACCCACATCAAAAGTTAGAAATATCTCAATTTAGTAACCTAACATCACAATTAAAATAACAAAAGAACCAAGAGAAAACCAGCCCCAAAGCCAGCAGAAGACAATAACCAAAATCAGAGCTGAACTGAAGGAGATTGAAACAGAAAAGTATTTGAAAGATCAATGAATCCAGGAATTGGTTTTTTGAAAAAAATCAATAAAATAGAAAACTGCTAGCTAGACTAATAAGAGAGAAAATCCATATAAACACAATCAGTAATGATGGAGGAGATATTACCACTGACTCCAAAGAAATACAAATAACCATCAGAGAATGTTATGAATACCTCTATGCACACACAAGAAAATCTAGAAGAAATGTGTAAATTCCTGGACACATACATCCTCCCAAGACTGAGCCAGGAAAAAATTGAATCCCTGAATGACCAATAATGAATGAGCTCTGAAACTGAATCAGTAATAAATAGCCTACAAAACAACAACAACAACAACAAAAAAGCCCAAGACTGGACAGATTCACAGCTGAATTTTACCAGATGTACAAAGAAGAGCTAGTACCATTCCTGCTGAAACTGTTCCAAAAAATTGACGAGGTGGGACTCCTTCTCCTTCATAACTCATTCTGTGATGGCAGCATCATCCTGATACCAAAACCTGGCAGAGACACAACAAAAAAAGGAAACTTCAGGCAAATATCCTTGGTGAACATTGATGCAAAATTCTCAATGAAACGCAGCAAACTGAATCCAGTAGCACATCAAAAGCTTATCCATCACAGTTAAGTAGGCTTTGTCCCTGGGATGCAAGGTTGGTTCAACATACACAAATCAATAAATGTGATTTGTCACATAAAGAGAACTAAAGACAAAACCACATGATTATCTCAATAGATGCAGGAAAGGCTTTTGATAAAAATCAACATCCATTCACGTTAAAAATTCTCAGTAAACTAGGTATTGAAGGAACATACCTCAAAACAATAAAAGCCATGTGTGACAAACCCACAGCCAACATCATACTGAATGGGCAAAAGCTGGAAGCATTCCTGTTGAAAACCGGCACAGTCAAGCATGCCCTCTCTCACCAATTCTATTCAACAAAATAGTGGAAGTGTTGGCCAGAGAAATCAAGTAAGAGAAAGAAAGAAAGGGCATAGAAATCAAACAAGAGGAAGTCAAACTATTCCTGTTGGCAGATCATCCTATATCTGCAAAACCCCGTAGTCTTGGCCCAAAAGCTCTTTAAGCCAATACGTTCAGCAGGCTCAGGATACAAAATCAATGTACAAAAATCACTAACATTCCTATACACCAACAACAGTGAAGCCAAGAGCCAAATCAGGAATGCAATTCCATTCACAATTGCCACACAAGAATAAAATACCTAGGAATACGGTTAATGAGGGAAGTGAAAGATCTCTGTAATGAGAGCTACCAAACACTGTTCTAAGAAATCAGAGATGACACAAAAAATGGAAAAAAGTCCATGCTCAAGGATAGGAAGAATCAATATTGTTAAAATGGTCATACTGCCCAAAGTAATTATAACTTTGATGCTATTCCTATTAAACTACCCATGACATTCTTCACAGAACTAGAAAAAAATTATCTTAAAATTCACATGGAACAAAAAAAGAGCTTGAATAGACAAAGTAATCCTAAGCAAAAACAACAAAGCTGGAGGTATTATGCTACCCTACTTCAAACTATACTACAAGACTCCAGTACCTAAAACAGTATGGTACTGGTACAAAAACAGACACCAGTGAAACAGAATAGAGAGCCCAGAAATAAGGCCACATACCTACAACTATCTGATCTTTGGCAAAGCTGACAAAGACAAGCAATGGAGAAAGAACTCCCTATTCGATAAATGGTGTTGGGATAACTGGCTAGCCATATGCAGGAGACTGAATCTGAACCCTTTCTTCATACCATATACAAAAATTAACTCAAGATGTATTAAAGACTTGGCCTGATGTAGTGGCTCATGCCTGTAATCCCAGCACTTTGGGAGGCCCGAGCAGGCAGATCACCTGAAGTCAGGAGTTCAAGACCAGCCTGGGAAACATGGTGAAACCCCAGTCTCTACTAAAAATACAAAAATTAGCTAGGCATGGTGGTGCACATCTGTAGTCCCAGCTACTTGGGAGGCTGAGGCAGGAGAAACAGTTGAGCCTAAGAGTAAGAGGTGGCAGTGAGCTGAGATTGAGCCATTGCTCTCCAGCCTGGGTGACAGAGTGAGACTCCGTAAAAAAAAAAAAATTAAAAAATAAAAAAAAAGAGAGAGAGAGAGAGAGAAAGAAAAAAAGAAAAAGGGGTGGATTAAAGACTTAAATGTAAAAGCTCTGGAAGATGGCCGGGGATGGTGGCTTATGCCTATAATCCCAGCAATTTGGGAGGCCGAGGCAAGTGGATCACCTGAGGTCAGGATAACTGGCTAGCCATATGCAGGAGACTGAAGCTGAACCCTTTCTTCATACCATATACAAAAATTAACTCAAGATGTATTAAAGACTTGGCCTGATGTAGTGGCTCATGCCTGTAATCCCAGCACTTTGGGAGGCCCGAGCAGGCAGATCACCTGAAGTCAGGAGTTCAAGACCAGCCTGG
>NW_016892250.1:0-3009 GCF_001698545.2 Rhinopithecus bieti | reverse complement strand
TCATCACAACTTTTTTGTCACTAGGGACCAGTTTCATGGAAGACAATTTTTTCATGGACTAGGGGTGTAGGGGAGATGGTTTTGGAATGATTTAAGCACATTACATTTATTTATTTATTTATTTATTTATTTATTTATTTATTTATTATTTTTTGAGACAAAATCTCACTCTTGTCACCCAGGCTAGAGTACAGTGGTGCAATCTAGGCTCACTGCAATCTCTGCCTCCTGGGTTCAAGCAATTCTCCTGCCTCAGCCTCCCAGGTAACTAGGATTACAGGCACTGGCCACCACACCTGGAAAAGTTTTGTCTTTTTAGTAGAGACGGGGTTTCATCATGTTGGCCAGGCTGGTCTCAAACTCCTGACCTCAGGTGATCCACCTGCCTCGGCCTCCCAAAGTGCTGGGATTACGAGCGTGAGCAATGGCGCCCAGCACAGGCACATTACATTTATTGTGTACTTTATTTTTATTATTATATTGTAATATATAATAATTATGCACCTCACCATAAAGTAGAATCAGTGGGAGCCCAGAGCCTGTTTTCCTGCAACTAGACGGTCCCATCTGGGGATGATGGGAGACAGTGACAGATGCACACTGCAGGGGAAGTGCATTAGATCATCAGGCATCAGATTCTCATAAGGAGCATGCAGCCTAGACCTCTCACACGTTCAGTTCACAATAAGGTTGGTGCTCCTATGAGAATCTAATGCCACCATTGATCTGACAGCAGGCAAAGCTCAGGCAGTAATGCGAGTGATGGGGAATAGTAAATACAGATGAAGCTTTGCTTACTTGCTCACTGCTTCTACTGCTGTGTGGCCCAGTTCCTCACTAGGCCATGGACCTAGTCCATGGCCCACAGGGTTGGGGACCCCTGATCTAATGTGACAACTCTGGAAATCAGATTCTATACCCGCTATTTGTTGTTGCTGTTGTTGCTGCTCTTTGTTATTGTTGTTCAGTGTTTAATGAGCTTTCTGAAATAATTTTGTAGTCTGGGGCTACTCTTCAACTCTCAGCCAGGCACTTTACATCTCTGCCTTAGCCTTCACTTCCTGCTTGCCCAGAGCCTCAAGGTCAGTCAGAGGTGAGAGCTTTGAGCCTTCCCAGGTCTTTACTGAACATGTACGCAGCCCTACACTTGGCAGTAGCCTCACAGATTCCCAGGAATCATTCAGTTGGAATTTTCAAAGCCCTTACGGACATCTCATTCTCCTGTTTTTCTTTTAAAGCTTTTTGGTTAGCCTATTGTCTGCCCAAAATGTTATGTACAACCTCATACAGGCACCAACTTGAATAATGGCCTTTAAATGTTTTTGACAAATACCCTAAGGAAAAAACTTTTGCATTAAGTGAGCTCTTAGGACAAATAAAGACATCCTGGCAGTGGGATGTTTCTGAAAACCACCAGCCACTTCAAATGACAGTTCTCTGGGAGTGCGGCTTTGAAGGAAATCCAGCCCCATTCTGTCCTTCCAGTGGCTGCCGGGCTATTGGTCCTCACTGTAATTATGGGCTGTTAATTTTCAAGGCTAAAGTGGAGCCAGTGAGGAGGGGATGAGAATAGAATAGGGCACATTAAAAATACCATATGGCTTGCTGTACTTAATGAGATTTTTCAATTTGTTTGTGTGTGTATATACACACACATATATATATACATATACATACACACACACCCCCACACACCCCCACATACACACATAGTGAATGGAAAATAAATCTTGGGGCCCCAAAATCACTAAGCTAAAGGGAAAAGTCAAGCTGGAACCTGCTTAGGGCAAACCTGCCTCCCATTCTATTCAAAGTCATCCTTCTGTTCACTGAGATGAATGCATATCTGATTGCCTCCTTTGCAAAGGCTAATCAGAAACTCAGAAGAATGCAACCATTTGTCTCTCACTTACCTGTGACCTGGAAGCCTGCTCACTGCTTGAGCTGTCTGACCTTTCTTGACAGAATCAATGTATATCTTACATATATTGATTGATGTCTCATGTCTCCCTAAAATGTATAAAACCAAGCTGTGCCCTGACTACCTTGGGCACGTGTCATCAGGACCTCCTGAGGCTGTGTCATAGACGTGCATCCTCAACCTTGGCAAAATAAACTTTCCAAATTAACTGAGACTTTTCTCAGATATTCAGGGCTCACGTTTTGGCAACCATGAAGGGATTCTGGGTAGAGGCGCTCCTGACCTTTGACAAATCTCCTATCAGTGCTCGGTACCAGCTTGAACCATCTTTATGGCTCAAACCAATAGGACAATTTGCTGAGGCCTGGAAGCACCCCTCCAATCACTGATCTTCCAAAATTTGGTCAAGAGCTAAAGTTTATTTTGCTGTACAACTCCTTTTGTTGGAGTTTTACTAGCTTCCAACACAAGAAAGGCAAGTTTTCCTTCTTTGATGACGATGAAATGCAGGTAACTCCTTTATGGAGTTTGACCTTGCTTCCAACGGGGTAGACAAATTTGAGTTTTTTCCTGCTTCTAGGATGGTAGAGAACAGCCTTCAGCCTGAGACCCATCCCTTACCTAAGGATGGGTAACTGAATTGGGGTTTGTATTGGTTAAAGTTAACAACCAGTTGGTTGTAATGTCTCTTTACCGTTAGAGCACTCAGTAGTAGGAGAAGTTGTGCCATCTTTGTTTTGCTTAATTGTTTTGTTGTTGTTGTTTGTTTGTTTCTGTTTGTGTTGTTGTTTCAGTCTTTTCCCATTGGGATTGATCAGCTCTATCCAACTCCATCAAATCCAAAGGAAACTTCCAAATTATGGGGAACAAGACCTCTGGAGTGATAAATTCCCACAGTGTGGTGGGGAGAAAATGGCCAACAAAAGGAAAAAAAAAAACAGGAGAGATTTTTTATTTTGATTACTTAAGGGGTTTTATTTACATAACAAGGCCAGCTTTGTGCTAGCCAGGCCAAACTGAAAGCGCAATGGCTGTCACCCCACACTGCGGTTCCATAGCTAAGGGCTCTGGCTTCTTTTTTTCCACCA
>NW_016892249.1:0-2563 GCF_001698545.2 Rhinopithecus bieti | reverse complement strand
GGAGTGGAGAGACCACTGAAATGGGGCTTGGCAGGTCTTCCCTTTGGAGGAATATTTTCTGCCCCAGTCGTCGTGTTTGAGACCTGCTACCCCAAGGCTGCCTCTGGCTAAGTGAGCCAGTATTGGCCCCTCGCCGGTCCCAGGGCCTCCCTGCCACCGGGAAGCCTCCAAGGAGGCTTGCACTTGCCGGCTTGCTCTTCTCCTCGGCCCTCAGAGGCCTGGCACTGCGGGAGTCAAGGCCTAAGCAGGGCTCCAGCTCGGAGTTTAGGGGCTGGGACACTCGCAGCCCCAGTCACGTTAGGTTTCCCATTTAAATTCTCTCTCAACCTCTCTTTCTCTCTTCCCTCATTGAGATCACCAAAGTGGTGTGGACCCGGCGCCTTGCCCCAGATCTGCATCGGAATGCAGAAAAGATCTTTTTTTTTTTCTTAAAAAAAGTTTTGAATTCCTCAATGATTTTCTTCTGGAAAGGCAGCTTAGGATAATTATTTCAGCTTTATTGAGGGCAGATTAGTTGAAGTCTGGGCGCTGCGTTTCAATACGCGTTGTACACGGGCCGACAATGTGGTCATTGTTGGCTACTGTGTGTGACTCCATTCAACATATACACTTTTAACACCAAACCGAGTTCTGTCTAAATATACACAGCGCTCAGGGAAAGGCGTCTCTGACCCCGACAAATCTGCGTAAATCACACTTCCATAGTTACAGAAGCCTCACAAAGGGAGGCCCGGCTCAAGATGCTGATTACATCTTCTTAAAAGCAACATACCTAAGAATAAATACCCATGCCTGGCCTGGGGCTGTAGTGGCCAGAGACAGAGAGGGCCCTCTGTGTTCTATGGGCCTTTTGGGGTGTGTTTTAGGCTTTCGATGTTACTTTCCCTAGAGAAATTAGGCAGTTTTAAAATAATAATGGTAGTTATTATCATTTTACAATACGAGCAAACAAGCAATTTCAGGCCTTATTCACTTCATCCGGGTGGCTGGCCTCCAAAGTTTTGAGTGCCCTCTGGGGCTGGCAGGCAGGACCAGAGATCCTTCTGTTGTGTGGTGAGGAGTGGGCATCTGTGGGACTCTTCCGGGTCCAGAGGGCTCTTGGGCTTCTCGGCTCCCGCAGCTCCTCCACCACTCCTCACAGAGGCTGCTGAATTCTGGGAGGAAACAAAAGAGTTGAGTTGCTTCTTAAGATGGAAAGAACTGTACTGTTTGGACCATTATTTTAAAATGGGTGGTGGGAGAAATCGAGGCTCCTTGGCCCGGGAGGGAGTAAAGAGAAGCCTAACTGATGAAGAGGGAGCTGAGGTGAATGTGGTCCATGGGCACCGATGGGGAGGCAAGAGCGGCCTCCAGCACCCTGGGAACTGGGCTTAGGCTCCCTGGCGCCAGATACCCTCGGAATCCGGGATCCCTGGCTGGCGCCACGGCCCGCTGGGCCAAGGTCGGTGCTTGGTGGGCCCCATGATCTCATCTCTCCTTTCTTCCTTGCCACTATTAGTGCTCACATAGGCAGAAAGAGGCGGCCCGACGTGCAAACCATGTGCAAACCGCGCCCGCTGGGCTGGTCAGCCGTCTTTCCTTGCCCGCCGACCTGGCCTATGTGGAGCCTGGGGACCCTCTTGCCTCCCAACAAAATCCCCGTTCTAATTGCACATCCCATTCAACAACTCTGTGCCCAGGGCTTTTCGAATTTCTGGATCAACTTCTTTGGGGAAAAGGGAAGAAGGCGGCTCAGAGACAGCGGTAGAGAAAAGAAGAGAGAGAGGAAGAAGAGAGAAGAGAGAGGGGAAGTAGCGAGATTAAGAGTTGCAAAGATAAAAAAAATTCTCTTTATCCCCCCCTTCTCCCTCCTTCCCTGCTCTACCCCTCCCCCCGCCCTCTGGCTAAGTGGTAAAACCGTCCTTACGTTCTCGGTATTGATTGGCAGGGCTGACAGTGATTGGCAGTGGTTGCCGTGGCAACGCCACAACGACACGCCACAGACCAATAGAAAAGCGAAACAAAATGTTTCAATGCTGCACTCACTGTGGATTTAGGGGAGATATTATGAGGCTGTTGTCATTAGGGCGATTGCGGTGGAATCGCTGAATCTTGACTCGGCGGTGGTTGGCTCTCCCTCTCCTCTCTCCCTGTCTCTCTCCGTCTCGGATTCTCTCTCTGCGCGCGCGCACCGGGCCGCTCTCCTTCCTCCCTCTCTATGTGGCTGCGCGGGTGTGTGTGTGTGTGGATGTGTGTGGGGTGTGGGTGTCCTTTACGCCCTTCCTCCTCCCCTCCTCCTCCTCCTGCTCCCCCCTCCTTTCCTTCTCCTCCTCCCCCCTCTCCTCTCCCTCCTCCTGGTCCTCATCGCCCCTCTCCTCCTCTTCCTCCCCTCTCTCTTCCTCTCCCTGAATTTTCTCCTCTCCTCTCAGGTCAGTCCATGGTATTCCGCTCCCCCCTAGACCTCTATTCCTCCCACTTCTTGTTGCCAAACTTCGCCGATTCTCACCACCGCTCCATACTTCTGGCGAGTAGCGGCGGCGGGAACGGTGCGGGAGGCGGCGGCGGCGCGGGAGGCGGCAGCGGC
>NW_016892248.1:0-321 GCF_001698545.2 Rhinopithecus bieti | reverse complement strand
AAAAAAAAAGATTCACTGATTTCCATCCTGAGCAGGAAACAGCAGGACAGTGTAAAATTTCATCACACTACTCACAATAGCATGCAACTTACGCATTTATGTTCTGTGACATACAATGAGAGTTGATTTAACACTAAAAGATTTCCCACATTTATTACATTTGTAAGGTTTCTCCCATATGAATGATCTGATGTTTAATGAGAGTTGACTTCCCACTAAAGGCTTTCTCACAGACACTGCATTTATAGGGTCTCTCTCCATATGAATTTTCTTATGTTTAACAAGTGGTGCCTTCTGGATAAAGGTTTTCCACATTCACGG
>NW_016892247.1:0-580 GCF_001698545.2 Rhinopithecus bieti | reverse complement strand
GGTGAAAAAAGAAAATTCTTCAGGTAACAACTGGAGAGAAGCTTTCTGAGAAACTCCTTTGTGATGTGTACATTCATTTCATAGAGCTAAACACTTCTGTTCAGGGAGCACTTTGGCATCACGATTTTGTTGTGTCTGAGAAGGAGTATTTGGGAGCACTTTGAAGCCTATGGTAGAAAAGGAAATAGCGTCACATAGAAACCAGAGAGAAGCAATCTGAGAAAACACCGTGATATGCTAGTTCATCTCACAGCACTACATGTTTCTTTTCATGGAGCAGTTTGGTAGCACAGCTTATGGCGAATCTGAGAAGGAACATTTTGGATCACCTTGAAGCCTGTGGTGACAAAGGAAATATCCTAAGATAGAAACTAGAAAGAACCTTTCTGAGAAATTTCTTTGTGATGTGTGAATTTGTCTCACAGAGTTACACTTTTCTTTTCATGGAGCAGTTTGCTGACGCTGTTTTCTTGGAATCTGCAGTGAGATACTTCAGAGCGCATCGAAGCTTATGGTGACAAAGGAAATATCCTCAGAAAAAAATGAGAGGGAAGCATTCTGAGAAACTGCTTTGTGATTT
>NW_016892246.1:0-286 GCF_001698545.2 Rhinopithecus bieti | reverse complement strand
AAAGTGCTGGGATTACAGGCTTGAGCCACCGCGCCCGGCCGGTGCTGTGCCTTGATGTGCACACACACAAACATCTCAGTGCAATAAAGAGCAGTATTGCCGCCAGCATGTCTCACCTCCAGCCCTAAGGTGATTTTCTCCTATCTCAGTAAATAGAACATACTATCGGATTTTACACTGAGACATTCTATTCCCAGGGATGAGCAGGAGACAGATGCCTTCCTCTTACCTCAACTGCAGAGAGGCCTTTCTCTTTTACTAATCCTCCTCAGCACAGACCCTTTAC
>NW_016892244.1:0-576 GCF_001698545.2 Rhinopithecus bieti | reverse complement strand
AGATTTGTGCTCTTTCAGATTTTTTGATGTAGGCACTTAAGGCGATAAACTTTCCTCTCAGCATCACCTTTACTGTATCCCAGAGGTTTTGATAGGTTGTGTCACTATTATCGTTCGGTTTGAAGAATTTTTTTTTTTTTTGAGGCGGAGTCTCGCTCTATCCCCAGGCTGGAATGCAGTGGCGCCATCCCGGCTCACTGCAAGCTCCGCCTCCCGGGTTCACGCCATTCTCCTGTCTCAGCCTGCGGAGTAGCTGGGACTACAGGCGCCCGCCACCGCGCCCGGCTAATTTTTTGTATTTTAGTAGAGACGGAGTTTCACTGTGGTCTCGATCTCCTGACCTCGTGATCCGCCCGCCTCCGCCTCCCAAAGTGCTGGGATTACAGGCGTGAGCCACCGCACCCGGCGGTTTGAAGAATTTTAAATTTCTATCTTGATTTCATTGTTGACCCAATGATCATTCAGGAGCCAGTTATTTCATTTCCATGTATTTGCATGGTTTTGGAGGTTCCTTTTGGAATTGACTTCCAGGTTTATTCCACTGTGGTCTGAGAGAGTTCCTGATATAATTTCAAT
>NW_016892243.1:0-322 GCF_001698545.2 Rhinopithecus bieti | reverse complement strand
CCTCTTCCCCCCCCCTCCTCCTCCCTCTTCCCCTTCCTCTTCCCCTTCCCTCCTCCTCCCTCCTGGTCCTCTGCCCTCCTCCTCCCTCCTCCTCCTCCTACCTCCTCTACCCCCCTCCTCCCTCCCCCCCCCCCCCCCCCTCCCCCCCTTCCCCTCCCCCCCCCATCCCTCCGCCTCCCCCCTCCTCCTCCTTCCCCCCCCTTCCCCCTTCCTCCCCCCCCCCCCCTCCTTCCTCCCTCTTCCTCCTCCTCCCTCCCTCCTTCCCCCCCTTCCCCCCTCCTCCCTCTTCCCCTTCCCTCCTCCCCTCCCTTCCCCTTCTCCT
>NW_016892242.1:0-2781 GCF_001698545.2 Rhinopithecus bieti | reverse complement strand
GCCCTGGGCCTCCCCTCAGCACCAGGCTCCCTCACCAGTCTCTGCCAGTCTCAGCCATAGCCCCACCCCATCTGGGTGGCCCTTCTCTTGGCTTCTCTGGAAGAACCCTCCCTGTCCACACTGGCTCACAGTGCCCCACACTGGCTCACAAGGCCATCCCTTGTCTGCACCCACAGATCGCAACCATCCACACATTTTGTGTTGGGAGGCACTGGTCTTGCTCAGGTGCAAAGCTTCCCACCCTCTCCTGTCTCCTTCCTCCTTCCAGAATTTCTCTTCCAACAGGCCTCCCTGTGACCCCTGGCCCTCCGGCCATTGATGTTGTCCCCTTTTCATTCTGCCGCTCAAAACATGCTCCGTGGTTTAGATCCCACGCTTCCTTATCCTGAATGTCCCCTGCATTATCCTGAGTGTCCCTTGTGCCCTGGTTCCCTCACACCTGCATAGCAAAACCCCATGATTCCCCAGCTCCAGCTAAACCCATGGTTTCCTCCCCACTGCACCCAGAGGCAATGGAGAAAATACGATTGCCCCACGGGTCTGCCCTTTGGTTCACACACACAGATCTCACGGTGGCTGCTCCCCGACTCCCAGGGTGAGCTCCAACGTCCTCAGCTCACCACACGCGGCTCCCCTGACTGTCCTCCACCCTTCCTGCCCCACGGCTGCACCTGCTGTAGACACAGGGCTCCGCGGTGCCTCTCCTGGGACCTGCCCCTCTGCTCCAGTGTCACCACCTCACAGAGGAGCCCCCCGACGGACCGCTCTGTCCTCCGCCTCCTCCCGACAGGGGCGAGCTGTCCCTAGGCAGGGCCGGGCAGCGGAGCTCACGCTGCATCAGCATCTGGACCAGCTGGGACACACAGCAGCCCTGGGTGACAGCGGCCCTGGGTAAACACCAACTGAATGACAGGAGCCAGTGCACTCCTCTGAGCCTTGGCTTCCTTGCTGTGGCCTGTGCTGCTGACTGCGCCTGCTCATGCTCTCAGACAAGCGGAGGTGACACACACAGAAAGTGCCCAGCCGGTGCGTGGGGTAAGGTCCTGCCTAACTCCCATGACAAATAACCCTGAGCCCCACCTGCCAGGCACAGTCTCTGAATGCAGGAAGCATTTCCTAAACATTTTGCACCTCAGCAGCGAACGAGGCTGGCTTCACCTCCACAGCAGGTGCTTAACAAGGGTCAGCATGGAGGAAGCAACAGGGGACCCCCATCTGGGGAACAGTGGGCGCTGAAGCATGCAGCCTGGTGACAGCTTGCTGTGATGTCACACCATCGTCCCTCATGCCCTGTGCTAGGGCTCTGCTCCTGTGGTCCCCATAGAGCCCCTCACTGAGAGCTGAGGGGCACATGGCAGAGCCTGGCTTAGTGCCAGTGGGCTCCTAGGGCCCAGCTGGCAGCAGGGAACAGACCCCATAGCCTGGGGCTCCTCCCCAGGCCTGTGCCTGGCACTGCAGTTCAGGGTGGTGGAGGCAACGTGAGCCTGGGAGTCTCTGGCCTGCCACCAATGTGCTGTGGGGCCTGAACAGCTTCCTCCTCTCTAGGGCCTCAGTTTCTCAAAATGTAAACTGCAGGGGCTGTAATCCCTTCAAGGTCCTTCCTGCTCCTTAAATCGAGGAGGGCCTGGGGAGGGGCTGATCTGCTGATGACGCAGGTGGAGAGAGGTGAGGGACATGCGTGACTGCAACACTACACTCCAGTCTGGATGTTCCCCAGGTGGATGTGTGGCTCTCCCTCCCTCCTCGCACACCCCGTGAGACTATCTCGCAGGTGAGGCTGAGGCTTCTCAAGGCTGCACCTCCCTGGACCCTGAGGTAAGGGAGAAAGCTGGCTTTCGGGCCTCAGTCACCCCACCTCGCCTGCCTGGTCACCTGACGACAATCACTGGAGGCCGGTCAGTGGAGGTGGCCCAGCCGCCACTCACCTGGGAAGGCATTGATGTCGATGACGGCGTGCTGCCCTGTCTGGTTGTTGATGATGATGTCGATGCCGAAGAGTGACACGCCCAGCGCCTGCCGCAGGGCCCGGGAGAGCTCCCGGATGACCTCATCGCTAGGCCGCTCGAACACGCCCTCGATCTTGTCCAGCTGCCGACATACACAAGGAAGTTAGGCCGTGGGCCGAGGAGCTGCGATGCCGCACCACACAGAGAGACCCCACCCCAGGCAGCACGAGGCCCTGGCATGCTTCGGGCCAGAGGCTGGACAGACCCACTGTGGTGAGCACGGGGTGACCACTGGCCAGGTCCTGCCCTCTGAGGGTCGCCAGGCACCAAGTGTGTGAGGCTCATTACCTCCTGTGGGCTCATCATAGCCTGGAAGGCCAGTGCCATCACTGCACGTTACACACAGGGAAACTGAGGCTCAGAGAGGGTCAGGGCTTGGTCACACAGCTCAAAAGCACAGGGCAGAATTTGGACCCGTATTTTCAGCCTCTAAAACTAAAGCCATTTAGCAGGGAGGAAGGAGATGGAGAGTGTGGCGGGGACCTAGGAAGACATTATGGTGCAGAGCACCGAAGCCAGACCTTGAAAGCAGGAGGATGCAGGCCCCTGGGAGGGGTGCGAGAAGGAGAGAGGCCCCAGGGAGGACACAGGGGAGGCAAAGGTGCAGAGGCCAGCAGCTGCAGGACATAGCTAGGAGCAGCTGGGGGGCAGAGCCAGGCAGAAGTGAGGAGTTCTGATCAGACCGCCACTTGCCCACCATCACGGAGACCCCAGGGAGGAGAGGGCAAGGGCCCTGGGGTCCAGCAGGCCAGTCCTCCTTCCCAGGGCCCTGGGG
>NW_016892241.1:0-1678 GCF_001698545.2 Rhinopithecus bieti | reverse complement strand
AAGGAAGGAAGGAAGGAAGGAAAGAAGGAAGGAAGGAAGGGCCAAGGACATGATGGATTCACAGCTGAATTTTGCTAGATGTACAATGAAGGGCTGGTACTATTCCTACAGAAACTATTCCAAAAAACTGAGGAGGAGGGACTTCTCCCAAACTTGTTCTATGAGGCCAGCATCATCTCGATACCCAAAACTGGCAGAGACACAACAAAAAAAAGAAATTTCAAGCCAATATTCTTGATTAACTTTGATTAAAATATCCTCAGCAAAATACTTGCAAACTCAATCCAGCAGCACATCAAAAGCTAAGCCACCAAGTAAGCTTCATCCCTGGGATGCAAGGTTGGACAAATCAATAAATGTGATTCATCAAATAAACAGATCTAAAGACAAAACCACATGATTTTCTCAATAGATGCAGAAAAGGCCATTGATAAAATTCAACATCGCTTCAGTTAAAAAACTCTCAATAAACTACATATTGAAGGAGCATACCTCAAAATAATAAGAGTCATCTATGACAAACCCACAGCCAACATTATACTGAATGGGCAAAAGCTGAAAGCATTCCCATTAAAACTAGCACAAGGAAGGATGCCCTCTGTTACCACTTCTATTCAGCATAGTATTAGAAGTCCTAGGCAGAGGAATCAGGTCAGAGAAAGAAATAAAGAACATCCAAGTAGGAAGACAAGACGTCAAATTATCTCTGTTTGCAGATAACATAATTATATATCTAGAAAACCCGATAGTATCAGCCCCAAAGCTCCTTCAGCTGATAAACAACTTCAACAAAGTTACAGGATACAAAATCAATGTACAAAATCACTAGCATTCCTATCCCACCCACCACCAACAACAAAACTGAGTCAAGTCAGAAAGGCAATCCAATTCACATTGCCACAAAACAAATTTAAAAAATACCTAGGAATACAGCTAACCACAGAGGTGAACAATCTCTACAATGAGAATTACAAAACAACAAAACATTGCTCAATCAGGGAAGACATAAGCAAATAAAAGAACATCCCATACTCATGGATAGGGATAATCAATGTCATTAAAATGACTATACTGCCTAAAGCAATTTACAGATTCAATGCTATTCTTATCAAACTAACAAATACATTCTTCTTAGAACTAGGAAAATTACTTTAAAATTTATATGGAAGCAAAGATGATCCTGAATAGCCAAGACAATCCTGAGCAAAAGAACACAGCTGGAGGAATCATGTTACCTTACTTCAAACTACATTATAAGACTACAGTGACGAAAACAGTATGGTACTGGTACAAAAGCAGGCACATAGACCCATGCAACAAAATAGAAAGCCCAGAAATAAGACTGCACATCTATGACCATCTGATCTTTGACAAAGCTGACAAAACAAGCAATGGAAAAAAGACTCCCTATTCAATAAACGGTGCTGGAATACCTGGCTACCAATATGCAGAAGATTGAAGCTGGACCCCTTCCTTACACCAAATACAAAATCAACTTAAGATGGATTAAAGACATTTATGCAACCCCAAACTATAAAACTCTGGAAGCCAAGCTAGGCAGTACACCCTGGACCTAGAAATAGCCAAAATTTCATGATAAAGACACCAAAAGCAATTGTAACAAAAGCAAAATTGACAAAAGGGATATAATTAAACTTAAGTGCTTCCTCACAGCAAA
>NW_016892240.1:0-252 GCF_001698545.2 Rhinopithecus bieti | reverse complement strand
TATGTGTGTGTATGTGTGTGTATGTGTGTGTGTATGTGTGTGTGTATATGTGTGTGTGTATGTACGTGTGTGTGTATGTACGTGTGTGTGTATATATATGTGTGTGTATATGTGTGTGTATGTGTGTGTATGTGTGTGTGTATGTGTGTGTGTATATGTGTGTGTGTATGTACGTGTGTGTGTATGTACGTGTGTGTGTATATATGTGTGTGTATATATGTGTGTGTGTGTATATATGTGTGTGTGTATATA
>NW_016892239.1:0-887 GCF_001698545.2 Rhinopithecus bieti | reverse complement strand
AAGAAACTGCATCAACTAACGGGCAAAATAACCAGCTAGCATCATAATGACAGGATCAAATTCACACATATAAATATTAACCTTAAATGTAAACAGGCGAAATGCTCCAATTAAAAGACACAGACTTGTAAAGTGGGTAAAGTGTCAAGACCCATCGGTGTGCTGTATTCAGGAGACCCATCTCATGTGCAAAGACACATATAGGCTCAAAATCAAGGGGTAGGGGAATATTTACCAAGCAAATGGAAAGAAAAAAAAAGCAGGGGTGGCAATCCTTGTCTCTGATAAAACGGACTTTAAACAAACAAAGATCAAAAAAGACAAAAGGGCATTACATAATGGTAAAAGAGATCAATGCAACAAGAAGAGCTAATATATGCACCCAATACAAGAGCACCCAGATTCATAAACCAAGCTCTTAGAGACCTACAAAGAGACTTAGACTCCCAGACAATAATAATAGTGGGAGACTTTAACACCCCACTGTCAATATTAGACAGATCTACAGGACAGAAAATTAACAAGGATATTCAGGACTTGAAATCAGCTCTGGACCAAGCAGACATAATAGACATCTACAGAACTCTCTACATCAAATCAACAGAATATACATTCTTCTCACACCATATCACACTTATTCTAAAATCAACCACATAATTGGAAGTGAAACACTCCTCAGCAAATGCCAAAGAATGGAAATCACAGCAGTCTCTCAGACCACAGTGCAAACAAATTAGAACTCAGGATGAAGAAACTCACTCAAAACTGACAACTACATAGAAACTGAACAACCTGCTCCTGAATGACTACTGGGTAAATAAAAAAATTAAGGCAGAAATAAATAAATTTCAAAGAACTTTGAGAACAAAGACACAACATACTAGAAT
>NW_016892238.1:0-1284 GCF_001698545.2 Rhinopithecus bieti | reverse complement strand
TTTGTCAACAGGACTTTACCCCTTTAAAATTTGCCTGGAGATTCATTGCATTAGGCTATGATTTAATACAATAATTTTAAATTTGGTTGCTTGAAATCCCAGAAAAGTGCCAGATACAGAATCCATTTCCATAATTCCTTGGAACAGAAACTGCTGCTGCTCTTGTGTTAACAAGCCTATCTCTCCTGCAGGAGAAATGCAACTATGAAAGCTGAAAGAATCTGAAAGTGTGAGCTCCAGTGTGCTTAGGCATTGAGCATGACTCTTGGCAGAAAATATTTTGCAGCTAGGGAATTAAGACCAATTAACAAACTCACTGAGTGAACCACTGCTTGAATACTGTTGGAAAGGTGACATAAAGGCATTGAGATGGTTTTGATCAGATATATGATCTTTGAGACCTCTGGGAGGCTCATTACTTTCATTATTTGCATTTGTCTGTAGCCAGTAGGCATCAGCTCAGATGGTCTTCATATATCTTTTGATATAAGTGGATGTTAGGAAAGAATCGGTAGGCATAAAAGAGGCCACACTGGGTTAGTTTCTGAGCATATCTCAGTTGGGTCCACAGGGCTGCTGCTTCTGGGGTAAAGTACATATCAGAGGGAGCCCTGGGTTTCTTATTTCACATTGATTTTCATGTGGTACTTGCTCTTTATGATAGCAAATGCTAAAATCCAGCCTGAAAACTATGACATCATCGAAAAGAATGTAACAATCTGATGATGAAACCAAATTATCTCAAGCTAGTAGTTCACATGGTATCTGATAGATACCACAGTGTTTCACAAGAAAATTAAAATATCCCATGGTGCCTCTATCAATTTGCTGTGGCACCTGGGATACATTGGCACATAGTTTGTCCCCACCAAAACTCATGTTGAAATTTGATTCCCTGGCTGGGCGCGGTGGCTCACACCTGTAATCCCAGCACTTTGGGAGGCTGAGGCGGGCAGATCACCTGAGGTCGGGAGTTCGAGACCAGCCTAGCCAACATGGAGAAACCCCATCTCTATTAAAATACAAAATTAGCCAGGCGTGGTGCTACATGCCTGTAATCCCAGCTACTCAGGAGGCTGAGGCAGGAGAATCGCTTGAACTCAGGAGGCGGTGGTTGGGGTGAGCAGAGATTGCGCCATTGCACTCCAGCTTGGGCAACAAGAGCAAAACTCTGTGAAAAAAAAGAAAGAAAGAAAGAAAGAAAGAAGGAAAGAAAGAAAGAAAGAAAGGACGGAAGGAAGGAAGGAAGGAAGGAAGGAAGGAAGGAAGGAAGAAAGAAAGAAA
>NW_016892237.1:0-252 GCF_001698545.2 Rhinopithecus bieti | reverse complement strand
ATAATTAGATTGTTTGTCACATGAAGGATAAATGCTTAAGGTGATGGATACCCCATTTATCCTGATGTGATTCTTACATATTGTATGCCTGTATCAAAATATTCTATATACCCCCCAAATATATGCACCTACTATGTACCCACTATCGGGGAACCCACCGCCGATAATCCAACGTTACTTCATGTAGGTTCTTTTCTATTTCCCTAAGTGTCAGCCGGTCTGAGAAATAAAGGGAAAGAGTATAAAAGAGAG
>NW_016892236.1:0-966 GCF_001698545.2 Rhinopithecus bieti | reverse complement strand
GTCTCTGTCTCTTAGGATAGCGTGCAGTGGTCTAACTGCCTGATGGGTTCACCTTGACTGTTGCCTACATAGAACCAATTTATCAAGACAGGGGAATTGCAATGGAGAAACAGTAATTCACGCAGAGCCGGCTGTGTGAGAGACTGGAATTTTATTATCACTCAAATTAGTCTCCCAGAGCATTTGGGGATCAGGGTTTTTTGTTTTGTTTTGTTTTGAGATGGAGTCTCGCTCTGTTGCCCAGGCTGGAGTGCAGTGGTGTGATCTCAGCTCACTGCAACCTCTGCCTCCCAGGTTCACGTGATTTTCTGCCTCAACCTCCCAAGTAGCTGGAGTAGAGGCGCACACCACCACGCCCAGTTAATGTGTGTATTTTAGTAGAGACATGGTTTTCCCATGTTGGCCAGACTGGTCTTGAACTCCTGACCTCAGGTGATCCACCCACCTCGGCCTCCCAAAGTTCTGGGATTACAGGCGTGAGCCACTGTGCCCGGCGGGAATCAGAGTTTTAAAGATAATTTGGTTGGTAGGGGCTTGGGAAGTGGGGAGTGCTGATTGGTCAGGTTGGAGATGGAATCATAGGGGTCTAAGTGAGGTTTTCTTAATGTCTTCTGTTCCTGGGTGCAATAGAAGAACTGGTTGAGCCAGGTTATTGATCTGGGTGGTGTCTGCTGATCCATCGAGTGCAGGGTCTGCAAAATATCTCAAGCACTGATTTTGGGTTTTACAATAGTGATGTTATCCCCAAGAGCAATTTGGGGAGGTTCAGACTCTTGGAACCAGAGGCTGTATGACCCCTAAATTGTAATTTCTAATCTTGTAGCTAATTTGTTAGTCCTGCAAAGGCAGACTGGACCCCAGGCAAAAGCCGGTCTTTTCAGGAAAGGGCTGTTACCAATTTTGTTTCAGAGTCAAACCATGAACTGAATTCCTTCCCAAAGTTAGTTTGGCCTACACCCAGGTATG
>NW_016892235.1:0-249 GCF_001698545.2 Rhinopithecus bieti | reverse complement strand
TTTTTTTTTTTTTTTTTTTTGAGACGGAGTCTCGCTCAGTCACCCAGGCTGGAGTGCAGTGGCAGCAATCTCGGCTCACTGCAAGCTCTGCCTCCTGGGTTCACGCCATTCTCCTGCCTCAGCCTCCCAAGTAGCTGGGACTACAGGCGCCTGCCGCCACGCCCGGCTAATTTTTTGCATTTTAGTAGAGACGGGGTTTCACTGTGTTAGCCAGGATGGTCTCGATCTCTTGACCTCGTGATCCGCCCG
>NW_016892234.1:0-884 GCF_001698545.2 Rhinopithecus bieti | reverse complement strand
ACTTTAGTTACAAAATTGTCTTTTCTAATTATTGGCTGCTGGATGCTAAAGAGGGCCCCTGGAGTATCCACAAGAGACGTAAACAGGGTTATATGACATGTTTAGTTACGTGGAATTGCCAAAATGGTGTTTGTCATGCATGTCCATATGAAGAGACCAACAAATGGGCTTTGTGTGAGCAATAAAGCTTTTAATCACCTGGGTGCAGGCGGGCTGAGTCCGAAAAGAGAGTCAGCGAAGGGAGATAAGGGTGGGGTCGTTTTATAGGATTTGGCTAGGTAAAGGAAAATTACAGTCAAAGGGGGGTTGTTCTCTGGCGGGCAGGAGTGGGGGTCACAAGGTGCTCAGTGGGGAGCTTTTGAACCAGGATAAGCCAGGAAAAGGACTTTCACAGGTAATGTCATCACTTAAGGCAAGGACCGGCCATTTTCACTTCTTTTGTGGTGGAATGTCATCAGTTAAGGCGGGGCAGGGCGTTTTCACTTCTTTTGTGATTCTTCAGTTACTTCAGGCCCAGCTTCAAGGATCACAATGAAACACTAAGGGGATGCTCTCAGGTCATTCTTCTACTGCCTGCTTTCATTCAACCATTTCTAAATCTGAGTATTCAGGATATTTTGACTCATGCACTTTCTTCAAATACTAATTCTGAGGATGTCACTTCTATCCAACTGTAATTTTCCTCTGCAGGAAATTTAACACTATTTCCTTTTATTCCTGTAGCCAAACCATTGCTTATGTCATATTGATAAATTTCTCTCAAAACCTAAAGTATATAAATGAGGAAAATGTCTGTTCACAACATACAGTTAAACTGCACTTGACACAACCAGTGGGTTTTGTCTGGAATATACATTCTCAGACTGGCTTTCCATAAGCTTAAT
>NW_016892233.1:0-8053 GCF_001698545.2 Rhinopithecus bieti | reverse complement strand
CATCTGCTGCTCCAAGCTGGTGAAGCGGCGGCTGCAGCAGGGCAAGGTGACCATTGCGGAACTCATCCAGCCGGCTGCACGCAGCCAGGTACCCAGCCCAATGCTCGCCAGGCGTGCACCACCTCCAGGGTCCATGGCTAAGGGGCCCTCAGCTCAGGCAGCACCCCTCCTCTGCCCTCCGGTCCAAACTCGGCTCCTTGGGGTCACAGCCGGGGCGTGTGGAGCAGCCTCCCGGCACTTGCCTCTCACCGCGGCCTGTTGCCCCTGCTCAGGGCACCCCCCCACACACCCCGCAGCATCCCTCCGTACCCTCCCTCCAGGGCCTCCTCGCTCAGCTCCTGCACGGAGGTGCCGGGCCCTCCCCACGCAGATAGGACTGTGTGGCCGGCCCAGGTTCACAGAGCGGAGCCGTGAACAGAAGAGCAAGGTGTGACCACATGGCAGTGGGAGCAGCCCCGCTGGCCTGCGCGGGACAGGGACAGCTGTGTGGTCCACTCCCCTGCTGTGAGGACAGGAGGGGTGGTCAAAAGGCACACATGAGCAGTCGGTGTCCCTGTCCCACAGCTCCCCCCAGCCTGCAGAGTTTTCGGGGACCCAGAATTCTCTCTGTGGCCCCCCAGGAATGTCCTTCTGGGAAAGGACAGCTCATTCCGCCCATCAGGTGCAGCTGGCGAGGGGCCAGCAGGGCTGTTGACCTGTGAAGGTGGCGGCACCTCCTCTTTCCACTGCCTCGCAGGGGTACGAGGGAGACAAGCTCTTGGCACTGGAGGCTTTGAGAGGGGTCTGGGTCACTGATATGCCCTTTTCGGAACTGGGACATGGGAGGACTCAAGTGGGATGGCCACTGGCCAGGAGTCCACCCACCCCAAGGCCAGAAGCTGCTCCCTTTGGCTTCCAACAAGGGGAATCCGGTGATTAATGACCCCAGCGAGGACTCCCGGCAGAGTGCGATCCCATTGGCTGCCGATGACGTCACCCCAGCCTGGGGTTGGCGGCTCAGCTGGCTTAAGGGCTGAGTGTGCTTTCAGGGCGGGGACATCGGTGCTGTCTGAGCAAAAGCCACTCAACATCTGGGCCGGCCCTTGGGGTAGGGGAAGAGGGTAGGAGGAACCCAGCTTCCAGCTACTGCCTCCGGAATTGGTGCAGGGGCCTGGGGTCCTGCTGGAGCCCTCTGTTTCTCGGCTGGGGTTGGGGAGGGGATAGGGTGGGGAGCAGAATTGCTGGCTGCAGAGTTAGCCCCACTGAGAGCCCACACCCAAAGGCATCTGCCTCTGGAATCCCTGAAGTGGGCCGAGCTTCCCTGTCCCTCCATCACCCCAGGAACCAGCCAGGTCCTATGCTGGGCTCCCACTGCACTCACCTGTGTCTCCTCCACACGGGCCTGGCCCAGAGTACCCGTGCCCTTCACCCATGTGCATGGCATGGGGCACAGCTGCGCAGGGCAGGAGCCCATCCCTCCCGGCCCCATGGCCTGCTGTGTGGTGTGGGTGTGTGCACCTGGGCCTCTGGCAGATAGTGTGTGAGGTGTGTGACCGCACCTGCCCTCCCCTCCAGGCAGCAAGGTGACAGCTGCCTGCCTCCCATCACGTGATGCCCTTACTATTCCCTTGGGCCAGTGCGGCTGGGACAGGGCCAGGGCATCGAGAGGTGGAGGCAGCATGCTGACCTCTGCCCCATGGCCCCCAGGTGGAGGCCACAGAGCCACAGGACGTGGTAGTCTATGACCAGAGCACGCGGGACGCCAGCGTGCTGGCCGCAGACAGCTTCCTCTCCATCCTGCTGAGCAAGCTGGACGGCTGCTTCGACAGCGTGGCCATCCTCACGGGTGAGTCTGGGACCCATGCCTGCCTGAGGCACTCGCTCCGCCAGCANCACATACACACACATACTCTCACATACACACACATACACATATACACTCACATACACTCACATACACACGCGCACTCATACACACACATATACACACACATACTCTCACATACACACACATATACACTCACATACGCACACATACTGACACGCACACTCATACACACGCACACTCATATACACACACACATACACTCATACGCATACTCATACACTCACACACATACACACACAGCACACTCGTATACACACATACACTCTCACACACATACACTCACATACACACGCACACTCATACATTCACACACACATACCCACACATACACACACACACACACACACTCGTGGTCCCAGAGGGCTCTTTCTTCCCTTGGGCCGCGACTGAGGGTGTGTCTGTAGAATCCACTTCCTGGGGCCGGCCCAGGTCCCAGAGCCAGGTGGAGCTGACCTGTCCCAGGGACGTGCACCCTCCCCCACCCAAGTCTGGGGTCTTTGTCTAGGCTCCTGCCACCTGGCCTGGGCTACCAGGGGCTGTGCCAGGCAAGCAGAGGGCATGGGAGACTGTGGGGTGCAGGCGCGGTGGGGTGGGGAGTGAGCAGCCAAGCCAGGCCCTTGGCCCTGCGTCCAGTGAAAGCAGGTGCTTTCAACCCAGCCTGAGAGCAGCTGTAGGCGGATGAGGGGGTAACAGCTACTTTGACCAGGCCGACCTCCCGAGATGCCATGTCCTGGGACCTGAAGGGCACCCGGAGGCTCGAGGGTGGTCCGGTGTCCTGGGCAAGAGCATCGAGGCCAGGCTCCCTCCCCACCTGTCTGTGTGTGAGTCCAGCACCCTGCAGTGCTGTGTGGTCCTGGTCATGGTCAGAGGGTGTCTGTGCATCTGTGCATGACTCTGGGCGTCTGGTGACCAGCATCTGCCTCTGCGTGTGTGTATGTGAGCATGTGTGTGCAAGTATGTGTGTGTGCATGTATGTGTGTGCATGTATGTGTGTGCAAGTACGTGTGTGCATGTGCGTGTGTATATGCATGTATGTACATGCAGGTATATTTGTGTATATACTCGCCTGTGTTTGGGTGAGATTTGGTTTTTGTATACATATGTGTGAACTCTCAGAACCAGAAGGCATAGAATGACGCACTCTGATCCAACCTTCATCCCTTAGGTTAAGTTTGAGGGTGGAACTGGTGGGTAGGGGAGGGGAGAGAGACTAGTTTGGGGCTTTTTACAACACACCAGGTGTAACAGGACCCCTCCCAAGGGCCAGTTTGCTGCCCTAGCCAGGAATGGGAGCCAGGAGGCCCTTCTTGGAGGTTGAGAAGGGTCCCAGAGGGGCACCTCCCTACCCCCAGGCAAATGCCAGGAAAGTCCCCAGCTTGGAAGGGCCTGTCTCCCTCGAGGCCAGAGTGGGACGGTTTGCGGGGTGGGGCCCTCACCCAGCACTGGTGGGTGGGACAGCATGGGTGTGCAGGTGGGTGTGGGTGTGGGTGTGGGCATGGGAGGGGCCGGGCCTGGGCTGGGATTTGCCAGGAGGGCACTCCTGGGGCCTGGTCATGCCCGCCCACTCTCGGGACCCTCTGAGCTGCCTTTCTGTGCTGACATCTGCCCTGCAAGGTTGAGGCTGTGTCCCCTTTTCTCCAGAAGCGCAGCTGCCAAGGAGCCCCAGGCCCCATGGTGTAGCGTGGGTTCATGGCAGCACCCAAGCCGCCCCACGGGCTGTGCCCTCAGACTCCCTCCCTCCCTTTGGTGGGCACAGTCCCTGCTCTGGCTGGCTCTTCGAAGAACCAGGGAGAGTGGGAAAGAATATATTGGGGTGGGGCGGGGGTGCTGCCCATCACCCGGGAGAAAGGACATTCCAGGATCCCGCAGCATAAGTGACACCGTTCCTTGGCCCATTTGCGAGGACAGTAGAGGCCGGAACGTGAGGGACAGGCCGTGCTGGGGTCCCAGGACTGCTGTGAACCCCACCTCCCCCTGCCACTCCTCTTCCCCCACTCCAGCTGTGCTGCTCACGATGCTGGGGGGCAAGCGGCACGGGATGGGAGAGGGGCCTGGCCCTTTAAGCAGCAGCCCGCAGTCGGCCTTGGAGCCTCCGCCGGGCAACTGCACTGCAAGTGGGTGGGGTGGCGGCCCCCGCCCTGGCGGGGAGTCCGTGGGTCACGGAGGTGGCGGGCAGAAGCGCTTGCAGGATCTCCCAGGTGGCATGGGGCGGGCACATGTTCTGGTATACACGCCTTTTTTCAAGTCTAGGATTTCATTGTGAGTAGCAGGTGAACTGCAGGCACTACCCCAGCAACCCCCGAGTCAGGGAACAGGGATACTGGGAAGGGGCCTTTGGAGATGCCTGGGGGGAGGGGTGCCTCCCCAGGGCCCAAAGAGTGCTGGGACCTACAAAGGGTCCACTGAACCCCAACACCCCTCGCTTATTACTCACCCCCAGAGCCTGGGTGGTTCTGACATCCCTGAAGCCTCGGTCCCTGCTAGGCCTGGCGTCCACAGTGGGGTCTGTAGGGACATCCACACTACCTGCTCCACCTGGGGAGGTCCTGGGAAGCTTCCCGGGGAATTGCTGCCACAGCTGTCAGGTCTCTGCACCTGTCCAGAGACTTCCCTGCCTTGACCTCCTTTGAAAGAGGTGGGAGGGTTCTGATGGAATCCCCACCACCACCACCACCTCCTTTGGCCAGGCCCTGGAGAAAGCAGAGAGTAAGGCACAAAATCCCTGGGAAAGGCACGGGGAGGAGGAGAGGCAGCAGGTGCCAGAGGAGTCTGCAGGGAAGTGGTGCAGCCCCTCCCCCTCCCTAGGGCTGTCCTGCAGCAGGAACATTCAGGGCTCCCCCAGCTCAGAACAGTGAGCGGAAGCTACAGTGCCCGGCCCAGCCTCTGCTCAGGGGAACCTGCAAGCTGGGGCGTCGTTGGTGACAAGTCACCTACCTGCTTCCCCCTGTCCAGCCAGCAGATTCCCACAGAAGGGACTGTTCCTCGAAGGCTGCTGCCTCAACCCACCCAGCCTGGAGCGTCTCCCATCTCCACAGTCCCCAGCGTCACGCCCTTTTTAGGGACACGGGGAGCTGGCACAGCAGGCGTTCTGGTTAGGGGTTTGCACACACTCCCCTATCCTCAGGAGTTATCCAGGGTGGCTGTACTCCACCCAGCAGGGGAGGATGGAGAGCGGAGGAGCCCTGGGGGCACGCGGGGCAGGCAGTGGGCACCCACTGCACATGTGGCACCAGCCTCTTCTGCAAACCAGGACAAAAGAGAGCCCTGGGGTTCCCAGGCCTTGAGCCCCCTCAGTCACTCCCCTGCCTCGTACGGTGGGATAGGGCAGGCCTCAGCCCAGCTGCCTCAGGCTCTGCACAAGCAGGAGCTGGCTTGCCATGGGGCTCATGTCCTGGGAGGTGTCCCCGGGGCGGTGCTGGGCCGTGCTGGCCCCACCCTCCCAAGAGCTGGCAGCCACCAGGTGGGTGCTGCCCAGTTTCTGGTCCACATCGGTGGTCACCCCAACCAGGTCAGGGGCAGCCAGGTCCGTTCTCACCATGTGTCTTCGTGCTCATTATCTTCTTGGAGCCGCACGATGCCGTGCGGCAGGCAGGAGGAGGAAGCAGAGACCAGCGCCAAGGTGTGCACTGCCCATGGTCACTGAGTCAGACATCCAGGGATTCACACCCAGTCTTTCCAGCTGGTGCGGGGCAGAGGATTTCCTCCCACCAGCCTGTGGCCTCGGACTTGGACGTGTGTGGAAGGCAGCAGCACACGCCGGTCACGTGTGCAGTGGGTGCCCACTGCCTGCCCCGCGTGCCCCCAGTGCCCAGGGCTCTTGCACTCCGTCCTCCTCTGCTGGGTGGAGTAGAGCCATAACCAGATGGCAAATGCCCCCAGGGCTGTGCCAAGGTGATGTCATGCCTGGGGATGGGGAGGGCCTCTCGGAAGCCCTGGCCTCCTGGTCCTGGCACCTAAGCCCAGGCCTGGGGCTCCCAGCCAGCTGGAGGCAGGGAGGCATTGCATCAGCGCAGGGGAGGAGGAAGGCCCAGCCTGGCTCCAGGCCGTGGGTATGGGAGACGGGGTGCTCACGAGGGCCTCTCCTCTGGGCTGTGTGACCCACACCCTTGGCAGGAGACTGCTGTGACCTCTGAGCCTGTCCCTGCCTGGGCCTAGCGCGTGCCGCGCTGGCCAGCCACCTCAACCCCACCTTTACCGGCATCATAGCAGCGTCCTCAGCTGGGTCAGCCCCTAATTAGCGTGAGGAGGAATGTGGGCGTAGGTGCGGGCTGTAAATGTGTGGCAGCACCCCTCCCCACCGTGGCCAGAGCAGGTGCTCTGCCAGAGGCTTGCTGGCTGGGCTCAGGCTCGGATCTGAGCTGGGTGTGACTGATCCTCAGCAGTAGATGGGGTGCCCTAGGTGGACAGGGAGGCCTAGGTGTTCTCTCAACGCACCTGACGGACTTCCTCCTACAGGGGCTTCGCCACCTTCTCCTCCTGCTTCCCCGGCCTCTGCGAGGGCAAGCCTGCTGCCCTGCTACCCATGAGCCTCTCCCAGCCCTGCCTGCCTGTGCCGAGCGTGGGCCTGACCCGCATCCTGCCTCACCTCTACCTAGGCTCACAGAAAGACGTCCTGAACAAGGTGTGTGTGCAGTGGAGTTGGGGTGGTCAATGGGAAAGGGGCAGGAGCTCCAGAGGCAGCTTGGCAGCAGAGTGGGGATGAGGGAGGAAAGGAGCTGAAGGCAGTGGATGAGCTGGGTGTGGGAGAAGCATGGGTGGGGCCCAGGAGGACCCCAGGTTCCCCACCCATGACCCCAGCAGGACCACAGCAGGGCTTGGGGAGGGCCCAGCAGGGCTTGGGGAGGAGCGGGAAGCTGGCAGGCCAAGCTTCGGATGTCACTGGGCCCCTGGCCAACTCTGAAAGAATCCCGTGTTTTAAAATGGTGACGAGGGAAAAGGGTAAAAGCCACCACCCAGGCAACCATAAAATTCCTAGGAGCCCACCACTGGCCATGGGTGGGGCCTGCAGATGGAGGCCAGCCATGCCCGCATCCCCGCACAGGCCCAGGGTGCCAGGGTGGACCAGAGAGGCCTCCTGGGCCCGCCCCTGGATACACTGGGATCCGGGACAGGTTCCAAGGCTCCCAGGACCACCCCAGGATTCTGAAGGCTCTCCTGACGGCAGGGCAGGAAAAGCCTCCACCTTCACTCCCACACCAAGCTTCTCCCACCCCTTCCAACCCGTCCTCCTGCTCCTCCAGGATCTGATGACGCAGAATGGAATAAGCTACGTCCTCAACGCCAGCAACTCCTGCCCCAAGCCTGACTTCATCTGCGAGAGCCGCTTCATGAGGGTCCCCATCAATGACAACTACTGTGAAAACTGCTGCCCTGGCTGGACAAGTCCATCGAGTTCATTGGTGAGTCTGCGGCGGGCGGAGGGCGGGGCCTGGCTAGAGGAAGGCTAGAACTGGGCGTGGCCACAGGCACAGGAGGGGTCCCGGGGAAGTAGCCTGAACTGTTGGCAGTCGGGCAGGTGGGGTCCCCTACCTGGGCCAGGGAGAAGCTGTGCAGGCTTAGCCCTCACCTGGCCCCATGGCCCACCTGCCCAGATAAAGCCAAGCTCTCCAGCTGCCAAGTCATCGTCCATTGTCTGGCCGGCATCTCTCGTTCTGCCACCATCGCCATCGCCTACATCATGAAGACCATGGGCATGTCCTCCGATGACGCCTACAGGTACTGCCTTCCCCAGTCACACACTCGTGACTCACGGCGTCACCTCCCTTCCCTCGGCTGCCCAGTTGCACCAGAATGGCCCCACCGTCCAGGACCCCTGGCAAGGGAGTAGGGCCTGAGAGCAGCCTGGTGCACATGAGCTCATGGGTGCCCAGCGGGTGGCGTCAGGTGGGCAGCCTGGCCCTGGCGGGCGCCTGGGACTAAGCCCACCGCCCCCCCACCCCCCGCAGGTTCGTGAAGGACAGGCGCCCATCCATCTCGCCCAACTTCAACTTCCTGGGCCAGCTGCTGGAGTACGAGCGCAGCCTGAAGCTGCTGGCCGCCCTGCAGAGCGACGCGGGCACCCCTCAGGGACGCCGGAGCCGCCGCCCAGCCCTGCCGCCGGGCCCCGCTGCCACGGCTGCCACCACCTACCTCAGAGAGTGCTGCCACCGGGAATGCGGCTGCCAGGGAGGGCGGCCTGAGCACGGG
>NW_016892232.1:0-579 GCF_001698545.2 Rhinopithecus bieti | reverse complement strand
CCCCGCCTCAGCCACCAACACACACCGCCGCGAGCCAATAAAGCGTCAACCCGTCCGTCCGGCTCGCACTTTAAGACTTCCCGAGCGGCCGCGGGGACGCCAGTCGAGCCGGGAGACGCTTACCTGCCGCTTCCCCGCGCCGCCCGGTGTACCTGGCCGCAAGGGACCTCGTTCGCAGGGAGGACGGCGACACTCCGCGGAGTTGGAACCGGCGCGCGCCGTCCGGGCTCGGACCTTTCCCGGAACGTAGGGGCGCCTTAGCGACTCCTTCCCTGCTGTGCCCCGTTCCCGGCGTTCAGCCCGGCTCCGCAAAGGTGGGACGGCTCCCGGCTTCAGTTACGGAAGTGGCCCGTGTCCAGCGACGAGGGTTCGAAAATGCCCCGCGCTTTCCTGGTGAAGAAGCCGTGCGTCTCCACGTGCAAGAGGAACTGGAGCGAGCTCCCAGACGAGGAGCGCGGCGAGATCTACGTGCCAGGTGAGGCAGTCGCCCTCCGGCCTGCGGCGCCCGCGGCGGCGTCGAGGCTGCGGGCGGGCGCAGGTAGGTCCGCGGAGCCGGACGGCAGGCGCGGTGTGGGCTCC
>NW_016892231.1:0-1351 GCF_001698545.2 Rhinopithecus bieti | reverse complement strand
GTAATTTATTCAGCCATACAGTATATTAATAGCCAGAATTACCCAGAGAGAATGTAAGAGACATGTGAGTTTTATCACATAGTGTTTTGTCTGAAATTTGAAGTAACATTAATTGTTTTGGAGGAAACGGAGCAATGATATAACAAAAAACAAAGGAGGAAAAGGGTTTGAGTCTATCTTTAACACAAATAATACGTTTCAGCCCCAACATTATGGTTGCTCAGCTTCTTCAGAAAGCCACTCATGGAGAAGTGCAAACCACAGTTAGAAAGTTGAGAGATTTCAATGAGAAGCGCAGGACCTTTAAGTCACATGGTTACCTTCAGAATGCACTCACCAATTGGTGGGCGAATTATGTCCTCCCGTTTTCTCTTTTAAACTATATTGCAACCAAAAGATGTTTTATGAAGGGGCTGGTTGAATAATTAGGCAAGAGGTTATAAGACAAAGATATGTAGATGAGTCACATCCTAGATGTATTTGCTGTAGGTTTATAAACTTTTTTTTTTTTTGGTATATGGTATTGCTAGTGACGCAATCATGGCTCACGATAGCCTCCAATTCCTGGGCTCGAGCAATCCTCCTGCCTCAGCCTCCCAAGTAGCTAGGACTACAGGTTTCCACTGCCACACCCTACTAAGTTTTATTTCATTTTTTTTTTTTTATAGATGGGGTCTTGCTATGTTGCCCAGGTTGGTCCTAAACTCCTGGCCTCAAGCAATCCTTCTGCCTCAGCATCCTGAGTTGCTAGAATTACAGGTATGAACCACCACACCTGAATGTAAACCTACATTTTATCAGTTCATTCCTAGGACATCAGGATCTGAGAATCAAACACTCAACAAAATGAATTATAAAGTAGAATACTAATTGTTTGATTTACATTGGTTACATTTGGTTACACAGAATTTACATTTTGTGCCTCTGTCACAGAATACTGTTGTCTGACTAATGAATCCTGGGAAATTGAAGTATTAATTTTAAAATTTTCTGACACAATATGAAAAGAAAAAAACAGTAAATATATGATGGGATCCTTTTCCCAGTAAGTAGAAAATCTTTGTAGTTATTATTGCCTCATAAAATGTATCTATTTTGTGATTAGTAAACCCCATGAAAATAGTGATTCTCCTTGAAAATTCTTGATTCTCCTTGAAAATTCTATTCTTATAATCTACATTTTTTGGATCCATTATCCTCATGCTAAATAATTTAAAATATAAATGAGCGATTTTATTCTTTGTTTATAGATTTTAGACTTCATCTTCTTGGGGCTAAATCCTATGCATCTTTTATTAGACTCTGAGTAGATATAGAAAATCATGTCTCACGCCTGTAATCCCAGCACTTT
>NW_016892230.1:0-249 GCF_001698545.2 Rhinopithecus bieti | reverse complement strand
TAATTATTGAATATTAGGCTTAGTACCTAATTGATGATACAATCTGTACATCAAACCCCTGTGACATGGGTTTACCCACGTAGATAACAGACCTCCACCTGTACCCCTGAAACTAAAGTAAGCGTTTTTTTAAAAAAACACAATGAATTTCAAACATCAACAATTTATTCTCTAATCCTTCTCCAATCAAAATAAGATTTGTTTTGACAAGAAAACTTTTAATGAGGAGAATATATTAGTTTCTTTTAT
>NW_016892229.1:0-252 GCF_001698545.2 Rhinopithecus bieti | reverse complement strand
TTTCTTCTTTTTTCTTTTTTTGAGAGGGAGTCTCGCTTTGTTGCCCAGGCCAGAGTGCAGTGGCGCGATCTCGGCTCACTGCAAGCTCCGCCTCCCGGGTTCACGCCATTCTCCTGCCTCAGCCTTTCCAGTAGCTGGGACTACAGGTGCCCGCCACCACGCCCGACTAATTTTTTGTATTTTTAGTAGAGACGGGGTTTCACCGTGTTAGCCGGGATGGTCTCGATCTCGTGACCTCGTGATCCGCCCGTC
>NW_016892228.1:0-576 GCF_001698545.2 Rhinopithecus bieti | reverse complement strand
AGTTTTGATTTGCATTTCTCTACGGTGATGATGAGCTTTTTTTCATGTTTGTTGACCACTTCTTTTGAGAAATGTCTGTTCATATCCTTTGCCCACTTTTAGATGGAGTTGTTTTATTCTTGTAAGTTTGTTTAAGTTCTTTGTAGATTCTGGATGTTAGCCCTTTGTCAGATGGATAGACTGCAAAATGTTCTCCCATTCTGTAGGTTGCCTGTTCATTCTGATGATAGTTTCTTTTGCTGTGCAGAAACTCTTTTGTTTAATTATATCCCATTTGTCAGTTTTGGCTTTTGTTGCCATTGCTTTTGGTGTTTTAGTCATGAAGTCCTTGCCCATGCCTGTGTCCTGAATGGTATTGCCTAGGTTTTCTTCCAGAGTTTTATGGTTTTAGGTCTTACGTTTAAGTCTTTAATCCATCTTGAGCTAATTTTGTATAAGGTATAAGGAAGGGGCCCAGTTTCAGTTTTCAGCATAGAGCTAGTCAGTTTTCCCAGCACCATTTATTAAATAGGGAATATTTTCCCATTGGTTATTTTGTCAGGTTTGTCAAAGATCAGAGGGTTGTAGTAGATGTGT
>NW_016892227.1:0-577 GCF_001698545.2 Rhinopithecus bieti | reverse complement strand
TCGCCAGCAAGGGAACAAAACTGGACAGAGAATGAGTTTGACAAAATGATAGAAGTAGGCTTCAGAAGGTGGGTAATAACAAACTCCTCCAAGCTAACGGAGCATGTTCTAACCCAATGCAAGGAAGTTAACAACCTTGATAAAAGGTTAGAGGAACTGCTAACTAGAATAACCAGTTTAGAGAAGAACATAAACAACCTGATGGAGCTGAAAACACAGCACGAGAACTTCGTGACGCATACACAAGCATCAATAGCAGAATCGATCAAGTGGAAGAAAGGATATCAAATACTGGAGATCAACTTAATGAAATAAAGTGTGAAGACAAGATTAGAGAGAAAGGAATTAAAAGGAATGAACAAGGCCTCCAAAATATGGGACTATGTGAAACAACCAAACCTATGTTTGATTGGTGTACCTGAAAGTGACAGGGAGAATGGAACCAAGTTGGAAAACACACTTCAGGATATTATCCAGGAGAACTTCCCCAACCTAGAAAGACAGGCTGACATTCAAATTCAGGAAATATAGAGAACACCACAAAGATACTCAACGAGAAGAGCAACCCCAATGCACC
>NW_016892226.1:0-573 GCF_001698545.2 Rhinopithecus bieti | reverse complement strand
CATTTTTCTGATGATCAGTGATGTTGAGCTTGTTTTCCTATGCTTGTTGGCCACATAAATTTCTTCTCTTGAGAAGTGTCTGTTCATATCCTTTGCCCACTTTTGATGCAGTTGTTTGTTTTTTTTTTGTAAATTTGTTTAAGTTCTTTGTAATTTCTGGATATTAGACCTTTGTCAGATAGGTAGATTGTGAAAATTTTCTCCTATTCTGTAGGCTGACTGTTCACTCTGATGATGGTTTCTTTTCTGTGCAGAAGCTCTTTAGTTCCGTTGGATCCTGTTTGTCAATTTTAGCTTTTGTTTCAATTGCTTTTCGCATTTTGTCATGAAGTCTTTGATCATGCCTATATCCTGAATGGTATTGCCTAGGTTTTCCTCTAGGGTTTTATGGTTTTGGGTTTTAATTTTAAGTCTTTAATCCATCTTGAGTTATTTTCGTGTAAGGTGTAAGGAAGGGATCCAGTTTCAGTTTTCTGCATATGTCTAGCCAGTTTTCCCAGCCCCATTTACTGAATAGGAGATCATTTCCCATTGCTAGTTTTGTCAGGTTTGTCAAAGATCAGATGGTTGTAG
>NW_016892225.1:0-1064 GCF_001698545.2 Rhinopithecus bieti | reverse complement strand
GCCAGGTGCAGTGGCTCACACCTGTAATCCCAGCACTTTGGGAGGCTGAGGTAGGCGAATCACCTGAAGTCAGGAGTTTGAGACCAGCCTGGCCAACCTGGGCAACGGAGTGAGACTCTGTCTCAAAAAATAATAATAATAAAATAAAATAAAATATAAAATTATTTTTTGTAGAGACAGGATTATGCCATGTTGCCCTGGCTGGTTGGAAACTCCTAGGCTCCAGCAGTCCTCCTGCCTTAGCCTCCCAGAGTGCTGGGATTACAGGCTTGAGCCACTTCATCTGGCTGCAGTAGACATTTTGATTGACTTCAGAGCACCCAATCCACTCCTCCATCACAGCAGTGAGATTAGGCATTGACCCAACTCCACACATCTAAGCTAATCCTATAATTATATTCTCCCATGTCCATGTTAGGTCTGAGATGAGCACAGGATCCAGAGACAGGCAAGTGACCTCAGCTGGCTCTATCAGATCAGAGGGAAAGAACTCTATTTCCTGGTGACAGAGAATTTTATTTTCCCAACAGATGTAAATTATGAAGCTCATAGCCTCAAACACTGCTGACAACCCTCCTCCTATCAAAACAGGTCTAGCAAGCAGGTGAAGCTGACCCTGGAACAGCATACAAAAGAGCAGGAATAAACAAGGTACTTGTTTACACTGTCGAACCACTGAAATTACCAATCCTAAAGCCACTCAGCTGCCTCTGAACTTCCTAATAAGTGGGATAAGAGATTTCTTTATTGCTGAAACTATTGGGAACAGGGTTTTCTGTCAGTTGGAGCCAAAACATTATCATGGATACAAGTGGAGAAAACTAGAATTGAGTTTGCGAACGACAGCTGGTAAATTACTCTTGCTACAAAATACTCTCGATAACTAGTTAAAGGAACCATATCCTTGTCATCACATAGGAGTATGAAGATTTCAAATTTTTTTGTTCATCTATTATTCTAATTTACATTTCCCTAATTAATAGGGAGGCTGAAATTATTTTTTGTACATTTATTAGCTAGTTGGATAATGCTTCAGTGAATTGCTTAATTATAGCCTTTACCTG
>NW_016892224.1:0-420 GCF_001698545.2 Rhinopithecus bieti | reverse complement strand
AATTATAATATTGCAATCACACCATTTAAATGGTTTTCAATCATTTAAAAGGTGTTTATACCAAAGCTACACAATCAACTAGTGGGATAACAGAAAAGAATTGGGCCAGGTATGATGGCTCAGGCCTGTAATCCCAGCATTTTGGGAGGTCACGTTGGGAGGATTACTTGAGACCAGGAGTGTAAGACCAGCCTGGGCAACATAGGGAGATTTCTTGTCCACAAAAAATAAAATAAAACTTGCCAGGTGTAGTGGTGTGCACCTGTGATCCTAGCTAATTGGGATGCAGAAGTGGGAGGATTGCTTAAGTCTGGGAAGTCCAGGCTGTAGTGACCCGTGATCACAGCTGGGCACTGCAGCCTGAGTGACAGAGCAAGACCCTGTGATAAAGAAAAGAAAGAATGAAAGAAAGAACAAAAG
>NW_016892223.1:0-1681 GCF_001698545.2 Rhinopithecus bieti | reverse complement strand
AAGCTACTTATAACAAACCCATAACCAATATCATACTAAATGGGCAAAAGCTGGAAGCATTTCCTTTGAAAACCGGCACAAGATAAGGATGCCCACTCTCATTACTCCTATTCAACATAGTATTGGAAGTTCTGGCCAGGGCAATCAGGCAAGAGAAAGAAAGAAAGGGTATTCAAATAGGAAGAGAGGGAGTCAACTTATCTCTGTTTACAGATGACATGATTGTGTATTTAGAAAACTCCATCGTCTCAGCCCAAAACTCCTTAAGCTGATAAGCAACTTCAGCAAAATCTCAGGATACAAAATCAATGTGCAAAATCACAAGCATTCCTATACACCAATAATAGACAAGCAGAGAGCCAAACCATGAGTGAACTCCCATTCACAGATGCTACAAAGAAAATAAAATACTTAGGAATATAAGTTACAAGGGATGTGAAGGACCTCTTCAAGGAGAACTACAAACCACTGCTCAAGGAAACAAGAGAGGACACAAACAAATGGAAAGACATTCCATGCTCATGGATAGGAGGAATCAATATCATGAAAATGGCCATACTGCTCAAAGTAATTTATAGATTCAATGCTATTCCCATCAAGCTACCATGGACTTTCTTCACAGAATTAGAAAAAACTACTTTAATTTTCATATGGAACTAAAAAAGAGCCTATATAGCCAAGACAATCCTAAGCAAAAGAACAAAGCTAGAGGTATCATGCCACCTGACTTTGAACTATACTACAAGTCTACAGTAACCAAAACAGCATAGTACCAAAAAAGATATGTAGACCAATAGAACAGAACAGAGACCTCAGAAATAATACCACACATCTACAACCATCTGATCTTCGACAATCCTGACAAAACAAGCAATGGGGAAAGGAGTCCCTGTTTAATAAATGGTGCTGGGGAAACTGGCTAACCATATGCAGAAAATAGAAACTGGACCCCTTCCTCACACCTTATACAAAATTAACTCAAGATGGATTAAAGACTTAAATATAAGACCTAAAACCATAAACACCGTAGAAGAAAACGGTGTTTAAGAAAAGGCAATAACATTCAGGACATAGGAATGAGCAAATACTTCATGACAAAACACCAAAAGCAATGGCAACAAAAGTCAAAATTGACAAATGGGATCTAATTAAACTAAAGAGCCTCTGCACAGCAAAAGAAACTATCATCGGAGTGAACTGGCAACCTACAGAATAGGAGAAAATTTTGCAATCTATCCTTCTGACAAAGGTCTAATATCCAGAATCTACAAGGAACTTAAACAAATTTACAAGAAAAAAAACAACCCCATCAAAGAGTGGGCAAAGGATGTGAACAGACACTTCTCAAAAGACATTTATGTGGCCAATAAACAAATGGAAAAAAGCTCATCAACACTGGTCACTAGAGAAATTCAAATCAACACCACAATGAGATACCATCTCATGCCAGTTAGAATGGTGATCATTAAAAGTCAGGAAACAACAGATGCTGGAGAGGATGTAGAGAAATAGGAATGCTTTTACCCTGTTACTGGGAGTGTAAATTAGTTGGACCATTGTGGAAGACAGTGTGGCGATTCCTCAAAGATCTAGAACCAAAATACCATTTGACCCATTACTGGGTATATACCCAAAGGATTATAAATCATTCTACTATAAAGACACATACACACATACGTTT
>NW_016892222.1:0-251 GCF_001698545.2 Rhinopithecus bieti | reverse complement strand
AAGTACCAACCAGCCTTCCATGTGTTGTTCTTTCAAAGATAACTCTACTTGAAAGCCTTGACACTACTGTTCAGAGATCTCTGGAGTGTGTGCAACCTAGTGGTCAGTGAGGACTGGAAAGTGGGCCATTGCTCAGTTAAGCTCTCAGGCTCTTTTAGGTGAGTTGTTTGGGATTAGAGCCACTTATTCACAGCTGGCAGGTGCGTCCACAAGCTCATGAACAACTTTATGGGCTTGCTTTCTACAGTATC
>NW_016892221.1:0-253 GCF_001698545.2 Rhinopithecus bieti | reverse complement strand
TGTATGTGTGTGTATGTGTGTGTATGTGTATGTATCTGTGTGTATGTGTGTGTGTGTATGTGTGTGTATATGTGTGTATGTGTGTATGTGTGTATGTCTGTATGTGTATGTGTGTGTATGTGTATGTATCTGTATGTGTGTGTGTGTGTATGTGTGTGTATGTGTGTGTGTATGTATGTGTATGTGTGTGTGTGTGTATGTGTGTGTATGTGTGTGTATGTGTATGTGTATGTATGTGTGTGTATGTGTGTAT
>NW_016892220.1:0-251 GCF_001698545.2 Rhinopithecus bieti | reverse complement strand
ACATCTGCCACTTCATTTATTTTATTTGCAGGAGGAGTTGAAACAAATTTTAAGGGAGATTTTCATTTTCCCCTAAACATGAATCATTCAAGTAAAACCAACTTAACTATAGAAATGTAGCAAAGTAAGGGGAAAGCAGCACAACAACCCAAGAGGCAAAGGCTGGGGGGAGAGGTGGGTGCAGTCCGCATATAACATATGCATAAATGCCTTATGATTCACCTGCTCAGGACCGCCTCCCCAGAAGGCAA
>NW_016892219.1:0-246 GCF_001698545.2 Rhinopithecus bieti | reverse complement strand
CCAGCTACTGTCTTTTCTTTGATCCTTCCTTTCCAGTTTTGAAGATAAAGCAGGAAATAATCTTCTGAAGATACTTGATAAAATTCCCAAAACAATCAAACACATGCTTCCACTTCATTGATAAAATTTACCGCAGTTTGACACCTGGGTCTAGTTCAGCTGGCGGATAAGCTGATTGATGCGTTCACCCCGATAGCCAGGTGTGCCCATCTCCTTGAGGAAGCCCACTCTATTTTGGTAGCATGT
>NW_016892218.1:0-250 GCF_001698545.2 Rhinopithecus bieti | reverse complement strand
AATTTACACTCCCACCAACAGTGTAAAAGCATTCCTATTTCTCCGCATCCTCTCCAGCATCTGTTGTTTCCTGACTTTTAATGATCACCATTCTAACTGGTGTGAGATGGTATCTCGTTGTAGTTTTGATTTGGATTTCTCTAATGACCAGTGATGATGAGCTTTTCACATGTTTTTTTGGCCACATGAATGTCTTCTTTGGAGAAGTGTCTGTTCATATCTTTTGCCCGCTTTTTGATGGGGTCGTTTG
>NW_016892217.1:0-570 GCF_001698545.2 Rhinopithecus bieti | reverse complement strand
TTTTGTGTTTTAATAGAGAAGGGGTTTTGCCATGTTGGCCAGGCTGGTGTCCAACTGCTCCCTCAAGTGATCTGCCCACCTCAGCCTCCCAAAGTGCTGGGATTACAGGCGTGAGCCACTGCGACCAGCCAGAACTGAACAAAGGGGTGAATTTTTTTCTGTGAGTTATAACTCAATAAAGTTGTTTTTTAAAACCACTGGCCGAGGGCGGGGCTCACGCCTGTAATTCCAGTACTTTGGAAGGCGGAGGCGGGCGGATCACGAGGTCAGGAGATCCAGACCATCCTGGCTAAAGTGGTGAAACCCCGTCTCTACTAAAACACAAAAAATCAGCCGGGCGCGGTGCCAGGCGCCTGTAGTCCCAGCTACTCGGTAGACTGAGGCAGGAGAATGTCGTGAACCCGGGAGGCAGAGCTTGCAGTGAGCCAAGATCGCGCCACTGCACTCCAGCCTGGGCGACAGAGCTAGATTCCGTCTCAAAAAATAAAATAAAATAAAAAAATAAAAAATAAAATAAAACATTGCATGGCCAGGGAGAGAAAACATCAGGATTTTGGTTTATTTGCTAGA
>NW_016892216.1:0-1260 GCF_001698545.2 Rhinopithecus bieti | reverse complement strand
GCTGGCAGTAGGGCCCAGCGCCCAGCTTGACTCCAGGTCTTCTGATTTTAAGACTGTGTGTGTGTGTATGTGTGTATGTGTGTGTGTGTGTGTGTGTGTGTGTTTTGAGACAGGATCTTGCTCTGTTGCCCAGGCTGGAGTGCAATGGGGTGATCATGGCTCACTGCAGCCTCAATCTCCTAGGTCTAAGTAATCCTCCCACCTCAGCCTCCCAAGTAGCTGAGACTACAGTGCTTGCCACGATGCCAGGCTAATTTTACATTTTATAAACGAGGTTTTGCCATGTTGCCCAGGCTGGTCTTGAACCCCTGGGCTCAAGTGATCCACCCAGGTTGGTCTCCCAAAGTATTGTGATTACAGGTTTGAGCCACCGCACCTGGCCTCAAGACTGTACTTTTAAGCACCCAAGGAGGCAAGAAAAGCCCCATCTTTCTCTGCTACACCCCGTGTCACTTCACACCTATTTTAAAACTGCCCATTGCATCATCTAATCCTTCAGTCCATTTATACTACAGTGTGTATTAGTCTAAATAGATTAGTTCACCCAGGGCCTTCAAAGCTTTCTCTGGTTGTGAGATGAAAGCCTTTGTCTCTCAAAGCAATTTTAAGCATCAGTGAACAAGTGGGGGGACTAGATTTTGGGTTATGCATGCAGAAAGCTTTTCACAGCCTGCTGTCATCCATTTGTAAAGAGGCCACTCTGCTGGCATTTGTCAAAATTCTACAGGTACTTGGACATCTGAAGAATCCTGGATGGTCTGGGAATGGCCACTGCCCATAGGACAAGATCTGGGGATGAAAGAAACCCAGTCACTGGCTATCACCTGCCTTTCTGAGGCCTCTGTGGAGGGGCTGCCAGGTGTTGGTATAGGCACCTGACCAACAGGGTGTGCCTTAGGTTGGGAGGGAGAGGCTGGAGGCTTGAGGGCTACAGGTGCATCTTCCAGGATAACAAGAATGCTCTGGCCACTGGGATCTGTTCTGTATATGCACATGGGACAAAGGTGTGCCAATCTCTTCCTGATTTTATGCAGAGTAAATAATGCTGACAGGAATGAATAATATGATCTTTGTGCAGAAGAAGGGGTTTTCAGACAAAGCAGTAGCAGCTGGAGAGAAGATGAAATAGAATAGAATTTTAGTGTAGCAGGTTAAACACAAGGGAGGAATTTCATGGCACTGTCTGACTGAGGTGATTTGATGTCTGTCTGTAGGAGGCCAGGTTGAGAGCATAGGTTAGATTATCCTTGATCTGCTGGC
>NW_016892215.1:0-577 GCF_001698545.2 Rhinopithecus bieti | reverse complement strand
CAATTCCATTCTTCCCTGATCTCTTCTGCTGTCAATTCTCCAGGCTCTGTCCTAAGGAAAAGGACTGCAGTTGCAGCCTTGCCTGGGCAGGTGAACCAGTCTAACTCTGGGGTCTGATATTAGCAAACCATTCAGTTATCCTCCCCAGCCTAGTTTTCTCAGTATCTAAGGTGATATTTTGATCTCCATCTGTACTGTTCCTGCACCTGTCTCTCAAGGGGTCCTCAATTCAAGTAGCAGAGAAAAGGGAGTGCCATGTATTGACCCCTTCAGACACCAACAACTAAGGATCATGGCCTTGGACACTGAGGTAACAACTCTTCCTGCCCACTTTGAATAAACCATTCAAGCATTCATTTATTTATTCAACAAATATGAATTGAGTGCCCAAGATGTGCTAGGCACAGTTCTCAGCAGTGGAAATATGCCAGATGGGTGTCTCAACCACAGCAATTATATGGTGAAGACTAGATGCCTTTTATGTGTTTGGGGAATCATGTAAGTCCTCAGATCCCTAATGACACTCCCAAAACATGACTGATGTATGTAATTTAGAATAAATAATACAATCTTTTGC
>NW_016892214.1:0-320 GCF_001698545.2 Rhinopithecus bieti | reverse complement strand
GATAGATAGATAGATAGAATTGATTTTTTTTTTTTTTTTTTTTTTGACAGAGTCTCACCCTGTCACCCAGGCTGGAGTGCAGTGGCATGATCTTGGCTCACTGCAGCCTCCACCTCCCGGGTTCTAGCCATTCTCCTTCTCAGCCTCCCCAGTACCAGGGATTACAGGTGCGAGCCACCATGCCCAGCTAATTTTGTATTTTCAGTAGAGACGGGGCTTCACCATGTTGGCCAGGCTGGTCTTGAACTCCTGACCTCAGGTGATCCTCCCATCTGGGCTTCTCAAAGTGTTGGGATTACAAGTGTGAGCCACTGTGCCTG
>NW_016892213.1:0-902 GCF_001698545.2 Rhinopithecus bieti | reverse complement strand
TAGGAATAATCCTAAAGCCTGCAACCCCTTTGCCTGAGCACTTGTCACTCTTTTCTAATTACCCAATCTCAAACTTAAAGAAACACTGCAAGAATTTTTTGCCCTGAACCATTTAGAGTAAGCTGTCAACCTGATACCCTTTCACCCCTGAAGACTAGTATTTCCTACAGACAAGGACATTCCCTAAATAACAACACAGCCATCAGCAAATTGCCAGGCGCAGAGGCAGAGGCAGTTCTATCCCTTGATTCTCGGAATTTGAGACCAGGCTGGGCAACATAACAAGACCCTGTCTCTACAAAAAAAAAATCATTAGTCACGTGTGGTGGCACACACCTGTCGTCCCAGCTACTCAGAAGGCTGAGGTGGGAGGATTGCTTGAGCCTAGGAGGCAGAGGCTGCAGTGAGCTGTGATGGTGCCACTGCACTGTAGCCTGGGCGACAAAAAAATAAAATAAAATAAACAGAAAAGAATCAGGAAATTAACACTGGTACATTACTACCATGTAATCCTCACATCCCATTTAAGTTTACCCATTGTCCCAACGTTTGTTTTTTGTTTGTTTTTTGAGATAGGGTCTCAGTCTGTCACCCAGGCTGGAGTGCACTGTTGCAACCAGGGCTCATGGCAGCCTTGACCTTCCAGGCTCAAGTGATCCTCTCACCACAGCCTCCCGAGTAGCTGGGAATACAGGTGTATGCCACCACACCTAGCTTTTCTTTTTTTCTTAATTTAAAAAAATTTTTTGTAGAGACTAGGTCTCACTATGTTGCCAGGGCTGGTCTCACAATCCTGGGCTCAAGTGATCCTCCCACCTTGGCCTCCCAAAGTTCTGAGATTACAGGTGTGAGCCATTGCAGCTGGCCCAATCATGTTTTTTTTTTTTTTTTTTTTTTTTTTT
>NW_016892212.1:0-322 GCF_001698545.2 Rhinopithecus bieti | reverse complement strand
GTATATTAAAAATGCTATCGGCCGGACGCAGTGGCTCAGGCCTGTAATCCCAGCACTTTGGGAGTCCGAGACGGGCAGATCACAAGGTCAGGAGACTGAGACCATCCTGGCTAACACGGTGAAACCCCGTCTCTACTAAAGATACAAAAAATTAGCCGGGCGTGGTGGTGGCGGGCGCCTGTGGTCCCAGCTGCTCTGAGGCTGAGGCAGGAGAATGGCGTGAACCCGGGAGGCGGAGCTTTCAGTGAGCTGAGATCCTGCCACTGCACTCCAGCCTGGGCGGCAGAGCGAGACTCCATCTCAAAAAAAAAAAAAAAAAAAG
>NW_016892211.1:0-321 GCF_001698545.2 Rhinopithecus bieti | reverse complement strand
AATTTCTGCCGGGCGCGGTGGCTCAAGCCTGTAATCCCAGCACTTTGGGAGGCCGAGGCGGGTGGATCACGAGGTCAGGAGATCGAGACCCTCCTGGCTAACACGGTGAAACCCCGTCTCTACTAAAATACAAAAAACTAGCCGGGCGCGGTGGCGGGCGCCTGTAGTCCCAGCTACTCGGAGGCTGAGGCGGGAGAATGGCGGGAACCCGGGAGGCGGAGCTTGCAGTGAGCCGAGATCGCGCCACTGCACTCCAGCCTGGGCGACACAGCAAGACTCCGTCTCAAAAAAAAAAAAAAAAAGTAATAATAATTTCTGACA
>NW_016892210.1:0-1060 GCF_001698545.2 Rhinopithecus bieti | reverse complement strand
AAGAAAGAAAGAAAGAAAGAAAGAAAGAAAGAAAGAAAGAAAGAAATGCAAATCCCTGAACCTCACCCACCCTAGGTCTACTGAATCAGAAACTCCAGGGGCAGGCCCAGCAATTTGTGTTTTCCAAGCCCTCCCACTGGCTCTGAGGCACACTCAATCACTAGACCCACACACACTGAGGCCTGTCTTTCATCCTTGGGACAACAAGCCCTGCCCAGATGAGGTGGGAATTGGCTGACAAGGTAAATAAGGGCAGAATTCCTCTCCCCACGCCTCAGCTTCTTACTTTTCATCCAAAATAACAGCTTTGAAGAAGCCATTCAGGTTTTAATTCAAAAAATCTCTCCCTTTAAACCTCAACGATTATAGGTCCTTATGTCTGCAACATTTTAGATTCTTAAATACAACCCTTCTTGTTTTCTGGTTCTCTGCTATGTATCTGTCATCACATATTTTTTTCCTTCCCACTCCATGAGCCCAAACCGTTTTCACCACCAATCTGCTCTAACGTCCCTAGAAAATTAATTCAGAATCACTTGGAAAGGGCAAAACAGGGGCAGGGGAAGTGGTGAAACAAGAAAAGGTAGGGGATGTTGGCAGCAAGGGTGATATCTAATGTTACAACACAACTTTTTTAAAATTGAGGTCTGGCTATATTGCCCAGGCTAGCCTCAAACTCCTGGGCTCAAGTGATCCTCCCACCTTAGCCTCCTGAGGACTTCACACTGTAAAAAAAGGCCAGGCGCAGTGGCTCAGCCCTGTAATCCAGTACTTTGGGAGGCCAAGGCAAGCAGATCACTTGAGGTCAGGAGTTCGAGACCAGCCTGTCCAACATGGCAAAACCCTATCTCTACTAAAATACAAAATTAGTTGGGCATGGTGGTTTATGCCTATAGTCCCAGCTACTCAGGAGGCTGAGGCAGGAGAATCACTTGAACCTGGGAGGCTGAGATTGCAGTGAGCTGAGATTGGAGTGCCACTGCACTCCAACCTGGGTGACAGAGCCAGACTCTGCTCAAAACAAATTTTAAAAAACTGTAAAATAAGTATAGAATGGATG
>NW_016892209.1:0-319 GCF_001698545.2 Rhinopithecus bieti | reverse complement strand
AAAAAAAGAAAGAAAGAAAGAAAGAAAGAAAGAAAGAAAGAAAGAAAAAGAAAGAAAGAGAACGACTGAACCGGAGTCCACCGCGCACACACCTGTTCTGCCTAGCATGGAGAGGCAAGGTTAGCCTTCCTGTTTGTCCCTGACTCCTGGCTCAGGCTCGCTGAGAAATCACCTGTTGGAAGCACCTGGAACAAGTCAACCGGGTGTGTGTGGAGAACAGCCACTCTCCCTTCCAAGCCCTGTGTGGTTGCTGCTTGCAAGTTCCTGGAGAACAGAGCCGACACTGGCAAGTTAAAGGACTAGTCCAGGGTTACCTAGC
>NW_016892208.1:0-1350 GCF_001698545.2 Rhinopithecus bieti | reverse complement strand
ACTTAGAACAGTAAGTATTTACTTTCTTTATTAGAATGCAAATGTCCTGTGCTCAAAAATATCTCCGTCCACTCTTTTTTTGTATTCTCCTTAGCAACTAAGAAGGGCTCTTGCACATAGTAGGAACTTAAAAACAAATACTGAATGATGACACAGAAGCAAAACTGATAAGTGTCTGTATCATTTTAAACAAAAAGAAGGAGAAACGGGAGAGGCGATGTAAAAAATGCGTGAGGTTTTCTTTTCGTTTTAGTGGAAATGCTTGTTATTTAAATATTTGAACATATTCTGCTCTGAGGGGAATTTTAAATACCTAACGTGGAAATAAATACATTTTGTTAAAATATGGAGACTACATGAAATAATAGATGTGAAACTGCTTTGAAAGTTAGAAAACTATATATATATGTATGTATATATATGTGTATATATATGTGTGTGTATATATATATATAAGAATACATATGCAGTGGAGATTTTGATGCTTATTGCCCTTTGAAACTGAAGTATATTATATTGAATCTCAGTTTGAAAACATCAGGGGATCAATCAACTGAGTTAATTGAAATATTATTTCAAATTTTTTTTTTTACTAGAAAACTCTATAAAATAGTCATGCTGTGTCGCCACAAAGCAAAAGAAAATCCCCAGGTAAACTAACAAGAGAAATAAGAAAACAAAATGGTGTTATGCAATAGTCAATGTAGTTGGAATTATGAGTGTTTCTGCATGTATGTATTCAAGACAAAGGACAAATATACAGATTCATCCAGAAGAAAGTATTTAGGAGGAATGGGCTTTAATTCGTCAGAGTTAACCAGATGAAGCCAGGTGATTTCTGATTAAGAGCTTCTGTTTCTGCACCCCTGGGGAAACTTGTCTATTGAGCCAGTCAAAATATAGCTATATCTACACTTGGCTGTTTGAACTAAGGAATTAAACCAAATAAAGTTTCAGCCAATTCAGAGTCAGTGTAGCAGATGTTTTGATATTTCAGTTTTGCTCTCTATTGATATTTCAGTTTTAGAAACTACTTAAGTTTACTTTTCCAGTTCCAGCTGGTTCATTAGTTGATTTGGGGTTTTAAAACATTCAATAGAACAAAGTAGAGTTGGTTCAAATTTCAGGATGTTATATACATTCAGCACCTAAGCGTAAATTCATTATTTCTCTTTGGCAAGGGCTCATGATTAGGCTCAAGATTCTTCTTGTGACTATACATTTTAATAATAGGTTATGCAATGTTGTCAGAGTTATGTCAAATAAACTATTTAGGATAACAATGGTTCAGTTAACCCTCAGATAGTTGTGCATATGTGTATGTATATGTATATGTTTAGATGCTATCTA
>NW_016892207.1:0-1351 GCF_001698545.2 Rhinopithecus bieti | reverse complement strand
ATCCCAAATCAAATAAATCAGAAACTCTTGGATGAGGTTTAGGCATGAGCATTTTCAAAAGCTCTTCAAATAGTTATATTGTGCACCCAGGATTGAGAACCACTGCTCTATTTTCTTTTAGGTATGTTTATCAGATTTTGATAATATGATTATGCTATCTGCATTACATGAATTGGAGAAATTTTACCTTTTCAAAATAATGTAGGAATTATTTATAAAATAGGGAAACTCCTACCTTTATAAAATAACATAGGAATTATTTCTAAAACCATCTGGACCTGTTGCCTTTGGGCTACAGTTACAGACACCCTGTGATGGACCTATACAGATAGATACCCCGCCATGGGGCTAGAGTTATGGGATGTCTCCCCAGGACTATTTCTCTATTGCAATTAAATACATACACATTGGGTCAGCAGCACCCCACTGGTAGAGACAGTGCCAGAGCCAGACCCTAATCCAAGAGAACTAAGTGGCCACTTGAGCTGGCATCTGCACCTGTCACCAGAGGGGGGCTGTGAAACCATGGGCAGGTAGCCACAATAACAATCCCCAATGAGTCCCCAAATTTGTAACCGCCCAAAGGGTTCACCTTGCCCACTGCCTTGATAGCAGATTTCTCAAGACAGGGAAATTGCAATGGAGAAAGAGTAATTCACACAGAGCCAGCTGTGTGGGAGACCAGAATTTCATTATTACTCAAATAAGTCACCCCAAGCATTCTGGGACCAGAATTTTAAGGATAATTTTAAGGGGAGTGCTGACTGATCAGGTTGGAGATGGAGTCATAGGTTAGAAGCAAGATGAAGTCAGTTAGGTCTGATCTCTTTCACTGTCATAATTCCCTCAGTTATAATTTTGCAAAGGTAGTTTCAGTGACCCTTATGATGGATGAGAAAAGATATTTTCCCATACTGACTGGGTTTGGCTGAATATTCTTGCAGCCCAATAATGAGATGCAGATGAACTGGGAAAGAAGAGAGTTTATTTCTGTAACTGGGTACAGGGAGAAAGCTGGAGATAACTCATCAGACAAACTCCGGATTCTAAAGTTTCTAAAAGCACTTGCCCCGGCTCCTGCACCCGCTCACCTGCATCCTACTCCTCTTATAAAGGGTTTGAGTGCATGGTGGCAAAATAAAGAAGCCACACCCCTGCTGCACGTCCTGCGAGGGGTCAGAGAACTCTCCCATTTCATTATGATCTGTATGTTTACATATATATGATATTAAGTTTATATGGTAATCTAATTAAATACAAGAGATGTCATTTCCTTACATACTTTTCATTCACTCTAGACCGTGTTAAATCATTCATCAAAAGTACAAATAGTAGTTATTTTATTTTCATA
>NW_016892206.1:0-1581 GCF_001698545.2 Rhinopithecus bieti | reverse complement strand
ATATTATATATTATACACACATAATTATATGCATAATATATTTATAATATATAATGTATGCATAATATATGATTTATATATCAAAAATGTATAATGTATGTATAATAAATAGTTATATAATATATATTATTTATGTATAATTATATATGGTAACATATATTTATATATACTTTTACTGTGTATATTTAAGACACACAATGTGACGTTATGGGACATATATAGATAGTAAAAGGGTTACTATAGTGAAGCAAATTATCATATCCATCATCTCAAATAATTATCTTTTTTTGGGGCAGGAGGAGCTAAAATCTAAAATCCAAACTTCATTTAGCATGAATCCCAAAATCACTACACTTTTCTTACCTACAGTTTTCATGTTGCACATTTGACTTCTAGACTTGTTCACCGTGCAGATCTGATCCGAAGTAAATGGCTATTAACTACTTCATTGGGGAAGAAGCAGAAATTGGTGGAAACTGTTGAATCGCGAATTTCTTTCTTCGTTTTATCGCCGGTGAAATTCCATGTTCCTGTGGTGGGTAGTGCATGGCAGGAGCTGAGAGCTTGTTTTATCAGGATGAGTGGGCCTCACAAACAAATGATTTCATTCTATTGAAAGGCATTATCACTCCATCTGACATGAAAATATTGTGGGGGGAAATTAGAAGTGGAAGTTTATAAAATGGAAGTGTCCGCAGGCAGCCTGCCTCCATATCACCAAAACTTCAGCATAGCTTTTGTTTAAAGATAAAATTTTGCCCACATATACACTAATAAAATAAATCTGTTTCCGATTACTAACTATGCAGCCAGGTGCTTGTTTGTTATGAGAAAGGCATGTTCATTAATTTTCAGCTATGAAAAGTGCACTGTGCCATAAATATACAATTCAAAATGTACTGCTGATAAATGAATACGCAGATTGTTAATGTGCCAGAGAGGGGTATTAGGCATACAGCACATGGCAGACAGGAGTACCCAGGTGATGGGCTGGCACTTTCAGATCTGGCCTTCCAGCAACCACCTAGCCAGCCTCTGACAGTCTGCACTCCTGTCTTTGGGAGGAGTTTGCACAGCCCCTCTTTGTGAGGCTTCAACTTGCCCTGTTTTCTCTTTATTGTGGCAGATTGGGCAGTGATAACTTTAGGGAGGAAGGCAGGTGGCAATGAGTTGCCCGCAGAGGCATTCTATGGAGACACGGAGATTGCTGCTTCCCTCCTTCATGAGGGGTCAGGGCTCCTCGATGTAGATAGAGTGTTGGCCATTGACCTCTCCTCTGTGGTTGCAAGGAAGCAGACATCAAAGCTTCCTGGAAAGCTAGAAGTAGGTGGCTCTCAGCCCAGATGCATCCTCACCTCTCTGCAAGGAGAAGGATAGTTCCCACTATAGTTATCCTCATCGCCTTGGACTGGGAGACATGTCCATCCTTCCCTGTTTGAGTTGTCACATCAGAAGAGTGACATCTTCTTGTCCCCGACCTGAGATGCTGATCAGCATTGTAGCTCTCCATCCTTGGTGGGACCTGTGTCTGCTGCCACGAGTAGCTCTACATCCTTGGCGGGACCTGTGTCTGCTGCCATG
>NW_016892205.1:0-490 GCF_001698545.2 Rhinopithecus bieti | reverse complement strand
CACCATGTTAGCCAGGATGGTCTCGATCTCCTGACCTCGTGATCCGCCCGTCTCGGCCTCCCAAAGTGCTGGGATTACAGGCTTGAGCCACCGCGCCCGGCCTATCTACTTTCTGTCTCTATGTATTTGACTACTCTGGGCACTTCATATAAGCAGAATTATTCAATGTTTGTCATTTTGCGTGACTTATTTCACTTAGCATAATGTTTTAAGATTCTTGCATGTTGTAGCATGCATCAGAATTTTACTCCACTTTATGGCTGAATAATATAGCAGTCTTTTTTAAAGCATGTGTTACATAGAGGTTTTGAATGAATGTGTTTTATAATGTAATTTGAGTGCATTGGAAACAATGTGAGTCACCTGTAAATACTCTTTTATCTTCTCCTTAAAAGTTGAAAACATAATTTACAAACTTGTTTTAAAATCTGTCAAATGAAAGTCTTAAGTAGATTTTAAAATCATTTGTCAAAATACATCAGCTTCCTTA
>NW_016892204.1:0-491 GCF_001698545.2 Rhinopithecus bieti | reverse complement strand
TATATGCTTCTTAGAAATACATATTTAACTTTCAAATCGCAAACTGGGTTGATTTCTTTTAAAACCACTTAAGGAGGGTATTCTTGATATATAAAAAATGGCACACATTTAACGTGTACAACTTGGTGAATTGGAAGACAAATATACATCCATGAAACCGCAGCCACAATCTTTACCGTAAGCATACCCATTACCTCCAAAAGCTTCTTCCTGCCTTCTCTATTATTATTTCTTTTGTCCTCATAGATCCACCTGCTGAGAGAGCCTGCCCCAACCACCCATGGGTTGATTTCTAAGAAGCATATTGGAATATGGTCCTGCAGACGATAGACAGTTGCAAAATCAGGGCCTGATGTTAATCCCTGCTGCTTCAGAAATCTTCATTCCAAATCAATGAAAAAAGACAGCAAACCCTCAAAAGACCTGCACTTCATAGAATGGCTTTGGCTTTTATCAAGCCACAGAGAAAATATATCAAAACCCTTAAGAAT
>NW_016892203.1:0-729 GCF_001698545.2 Rhinopithecus bieti | reverse complement strand
GAGGACGCATGCAGACTTGCTGACCTGCATGGCGAGGGGCCAAGGGTGGGTGGGTGGGACCTCTCGAACTGCCCAGAAAAGGGGCAGCGGAGGGTAGCCTTGCAGCCTCCCACTCACAGACCCTGACCCGCGGGCCAGGTAGGCGCACCTCCACGATCATCTTGACGGTGGGCAGTGTGGTGCCAAGGTTCTGAGGGTGCGGGGCCGCACGGTGACGGGCACGCAGCCACAGTACAAGCAGCCATAGAACGCAGCGATGAGGTCCACCCCTGTGGAGACAAGGACTGGCTGTGAGGAGGCCGGTCGCAAGAGGCTCCCACCAGCCTCTGTTCACTTTTCCTGCAAGAGAGGAGAGGAGGTGGTGCTGGGGAGGGCATGGGTGACTCTCAGGTTTCCAGAGGGGTAGCTGAGCTGAGGAGGTAGACACATGCAGAGAGGAGGGGCTGGGCTTAGTTTTGGAAGATGCTTCGGGGAGGGAATGTCTGGTGGCTGCTTAGGGTAGGGGCTGCTTACGAAGAGCTGGAGGTGCACAGCCCCACAGTGAGCCCACCTGGTGGGTAGACCAGAGCCACGTGGTCCCCAACACTCAGTCTTCCCTTCTCCATCAGAGCCGCAGCCACTCTCTCAGCCCTTTTGTGCAGCTGGACACAGGTTGCAGTGCTTGTGACGGTGCCCTAGGAAAGCGATCTTTGAGCTCATCTGTGTGCTGGTGTGTGCAGGTGGGCTGTT
>NW_016892202.1:0-884 GCF_001698545.2 Rhinopithecus bieti | reverse complement strand
AGCAGTTTCTCAGAAAGATTCTCTCCACTTTTCAACGGAAGACATTTCCTGCTTGCCACAGGCCTCCAGTCGCCACTTAATGTCCCTTTGCAGAATCCTCAAAGACACACTTTCCAAACTGGGAAATGTAGAGTAAGCTTTAACTCTCTGAAATGAATGCATATGTCAGAAAGCAGTTTCTTGGAACGCTTCTTTCTGTGTTTTATTTCAAAATACTTAACTTTTCGCCATAGTCTTCCATGCGCTCTGAAATATTACCTTTTCAGTTTTACAGGAGCAGTGTTCAAACACTGCCTTATGAGAAAAGAGGTATAACTCCCTGAGTGGAATGCATGCATCACAAAGTAGTTTCTCAGAAAGCTTCTATCCAGTTTTATCTGAAGATATCTCCTCTTTCACCGTAGGCCTGAATGTGTTCCCGAATGTCCCTTCGTGGATCCGTCCATGATGGAGTTTCCAAACTGCCTAATATAAGAAAAGTTTTAGTTATGTGAGATGAATAAATATATCTAACACAAAGCAGTTTCACATAAATTTTCTTTCTAGTTTCTGTCTGAGGATATTTCCTTGTACACCATAGCCGTCCCTATACTCCCTAATGTCTCTTGGTAGCTTTTCTCCAAAAGGGATTCCAGAATCCTCTAGGAGAAGAAAGGTATAATTCTGTGAGTGGAATGTACACGTCACAAAGCAGCTCCTCAGAAAACTTTTCTCCAATTTCTATCTGAAGATATTTCCTTTTCACCATAAGCCTCAAAGCGCTCCCGAATGTCCCTTCACAGACTAAACATGCACAGTATTATAATACTGCTCAATGAAAAGAGAAGCTTAACTGTGTGTGTGGAATTCACGTGACACAGAGCAGTTTCGCGGAAAGCTTCCTT
>NW_016892201.1:0-404 GCF_001698545.2 Rhinopithecus bieti | reverse complement strand
TTTTGATTTGCATTTCTCTAATGACCAGTGATGATGAGTTTTTTTTCATATGTTTGTTGGGTGCATAAATGTCTTCTTTTGAGAAATGTCTATTCATATCCTTCACCCACTTTTGATGGGGTTGTTTCTATCTTGTAAATTTGTCTAAGTTTTTTGTAGATTCTGGATATTAGCCCTTTGTCAGTGGATAGATTGCAAAATTTTCTCTCATTCTGTAGGCTGCCTGTTCACTCTGGTGATAGTTTCTTTTGCTGTGCAGAAGTTCTTTAGTTTAATTAGATCCAATTTGTCAATTTTGGCTTTTGTTGCAGTTGCTTTAGGTGTTTTAGTCTTGAGGTCTTTGCCCAACTCTATGTCCTGAATGGTATTGCCTAGGTTTTCTTCTAGGGTTTTATGGTTTTAGG
>NW_016892200.1:0-887 GCF_001698545.2 Rhinopithecus bieti | reverse complement strand
CCTCCCTTATATGCCATCGTAGACTTCATCCTGAAAAGAAACCTTACAAATGTGAAGGATGTGACAAGGCCTTCAGTTTCAAATCAAAGCTTGAAAGACATAGGAGAATTCACACTGGAGAGAAACCGTACAAGTGTAATGAGTGTGGCAAGACCTTTAGTCGGAAGTCATCCCTTACATACCATCGTAGACTTCACACTGGAGAGAAACCTTACAAATGTGAAGAATGTGACAAAGCTTTTGGTAGGAAATCAAACCTTGAAAGACATAGAAGAATCCATACTGGACAGAAACCGTACAACTGTAATGAATGTGGCAAGACCTTTATTCAGAAGTCATCCCTTATATGCCATCGTACACTTCATACTGGAGAGAAACCTTACAAGTGTAATGAGTGTGACAAGACCTTCCGTCACAAGTCATCCCTCACGTGCCATCGTAGACTTCATACTGGAGAGAAACCTTGCAAGTGTAATGAGGGTGGCAAGACCTTCAATCAACAGTTAACCCTTAAATGCCATTGTAGACTTCATAGTGGAGAGAAACCTTACAAATGTGAAGAATGTGACAAAGCTTACAGTTTCAAATCAAACCTTGAAATACATCGGAAAAGTCATACTGGAGAGAATCTTTGCAAGTGTAATGAGTGTGGCAAGACCTTTAGCCGGACATCATCCCTTACATACCATCGTAGAGTTCACACTGGAGAGAAACCTTACAAATGTGAAGAATGTGACAAAGCTTTCCGTTTCAAATCAAGCCTTGTAATACATAGGGGAATTCATACTGGAGAGAAACTGTACAAGTGTAATGAGTGTGGCAAGACCTTTAGTCAGAAGTCATACCTTAGACGCCATCATAGTCTTCATACTGGAGAGAAACCTTAC
>NW_016892199.1:0-1058 GCF_001698545.2 Rhinopithecus bieti | reverse complement strand
AAGGAGCCCTCAAGCGGCCCTTATGCGGGCGTGACAGAAGGCTCACCTTCTGTCACTTCTCACAATGTCCCTTCAGCACCTGACCCTATGCCCGCCGGTTAGTCCTAGGTTATATTAGTAATACAACGAAGAGTCATATTAAAAGCCGATGATTAATGGTTTATAATAATGATTGATAATTGTCCATGATCATCTTTATATCTAATTTGTGTTATGACTATTCTTATTCTAACTATTTTCTTTATTATACTGAAACAGTTTGTGCCTTCAGTCTCTTGCCTTGGCACCTGGGTAGTCCTCCACCCACACAAACCCTGTCCGAGAGCCAGCTGTGTCTCCTGCAGTGGGCAGCGGCCATGGGCTACAGGCACTGTTGTTCCTGGGAGATGCTCCCCTGCATAGAAAATGGGAGGGGAGGAGGAGGTGTGACCACCACCCTCGACTCAGGAGGGGCAGCGGCTCCATCTTCACCCTCGACTCAGGAGGGGCAGTGGCTCTGTCTTCACCCTCAACTCAGGAGGGGCAGTAGCGAGGAGGAGGTACGAGGCGGGCAGCGGCTCCATCTTGCAGGTCCCCTGGGGTGCGTTCTCCAGATGCATTGTGGATAAGGCGTTGTCCTTGTGTGGGTCGGGACCTGGGTACCAAGCAGAATCTGGCTCCTGTGTCCCCAAGTGCGCCCAGGCACAGCCTCAGGCCAGAAAGTTCTCTGCAGAGGTTCATTCTAAAAGGTGTGGGAGGTCAACAGCCCCAGCCTTGTCCAAGGACACCCGCTGCTTGGCACAGGAGGGCACTACAGGCCCACCAGCCCTCAGGACACGGCTCCCACATCCCCAGGGACTTCTGGTCCCACAGCAAAAGCTGGAGCTCCAAGCAGCGCATCTCTAATTGTGCGGCAAGGACAGCACAGCTAGAGGTCGGGAGCTCCACTGCCTCCAGGGTCCCCGAGGGTGGTGGGGCCAGTGAACGCCCCACAGCGCAGCGACACACACGGTGTGGACATACGCACATCCCCGCGGAGGCTTCCCGGCTACGTCACTCCCACCCCTGAGGACCAGGCC
>NW_016892198.1:0-1061 GCF_001698545.2 Rhinopithecus bieti | reverse complement strand
AGGTTCACGCCATTCTCCTGCCTCAGCCTCCCCAGCAGCTGGGACTACAGGTGCCCACCACCACGCCTGGCTAATTTTTTTGTATTTTAGTAGAAACGGGGTTTCACCATGTTGGTTGGGCTGGTCTTGAACTCCTGACCTCGTGATCCACCCACCTCAGCCTCCCAAAGTGCTGGGATTACAGGCGTGAGCCTCCACACCCGACCTCTTTTTTAAAAAATTAAATTAAATTTTATTTTTTATTATACTTTAAGTTCTGGGATACATGTGCAGAACGTACAGGTTTGTTACATAGGTATACACGTGCCATGGTAGTTTGCTGCAGCCATCAACCCATCATCTCCATTAGGTATTTCTCCTAATACTATTCCTCCACTAGTTCCCCATCCCCAACAGGCTCTGGTGTATTATGTTCCCTTCCCTGTGCCCATGTGTTCTCTTTGTTCAACTCCCACTTATGAGTGAGAACAGGTGGTGTTTGATTTTCTGTTCCTTTGGTAGTTTCCCGAGAATGATGGCTTCCAGCTTCATCCTTGTCCTTGCATTCGTTTTGATGGCTTCATAGTATTCCATGGTATATATGTGCCACATTTTCTTTATCCAGTGTATCATTGATGGACATGTGGGTTGGTTCCAAGTCTTTGCTATTGTGAATAGTGCTGCAATAAACATATGTGTGCATGTGTCTTTATAGTAGAATGATCTATAATCCTTTGGGTATATACCCAGTAATGGGATGGCTGGGTCAAATGGTATTTCTAATTCTAGATCCTAGTGGAATCACCACACTGTCTTCCACAATAGTTGAACTAATTTACACTCCCACCAACGTGTAAAAGCATTCCTATCTCACCACATCCTCTCTAGCATCTGTTGTTTCCTGACTTTTAATGATTGCCATTCTAACTGGCATGAGATGGTATCTCATTGTGGTTTTGATTTGCATTTCTCTAATGACCAGTGATGAGCTTTTTTTATATGTTTGTTGGCTACATAATTGTCGTCTTTTGAGAAATGTCTGTTCATATCCTTTGTACACTTTCTGATGGGGTTGTTTGTTT
>NW_016892197.1:0-396 GCF_001698545.2 Rhinopithecus bieti | reverse complement strand
TATATATATATATATATATAAATGATCACTGTTTTCAAGCACTTAGCGTCTAGAATGGGACATTTATTTTTTGCTTTCTGAAAGACAAAACTAACAAAGTGGTCTAAGAAAAAATCCATGCACCCAGAAATCCAGAGAAAATGACGTATTCTTATTGGAGTACAGGTGAAAGAGGACTTCTGAGAGGGCCAGGCAAGGTAGCTCATGCCTATAATTCCAGTGCTGTGGGAGGCTGAGACTGAAGAATTGCTTGAGGCAGGAGTTTGAGATTAACTAGGGAAACATAGTGAGATCCTGTCTCTAAAAGAAATCATAAAATTAGCCAGGTGTAGTGGTACACCTGCAATCCTAGTGCCTGAGGCAGGAGGATCGCTTGAGCCCAGGGGTTTGTATGTT
>NW_016892196.1:0-322 GCF_001698545.2 Rhinopithecus bieti | reverse complement strand
AGAGGTGAAGCTAACTTGATAGTGCTGGATAAGCTTTTGATGTGGTGCTGGATTCAGTTTGCAAGTATTTTATTGAGGATTTTCGCATTCATGTTCATCAGGGATATTGGCCTGGAATTTTGTTTTTTTGTTGTGTCTCTGAGAGGTTTTGGTAACAGGATGATGCTGGCCTCATAAAATCAGTTAGGGAGGAGTCCCTCTTTTTCTGTTGTTTGGAATAGTTTCATAAGGAATGGTAACAGTTTCTCTTTGCACCTCTGGTAGAATTCAGCTGTGAATCCATCTGGTCCTGGGCTTTTTTTTTTGGTTGGTAGGCTATTAA
>NW_016892195.1:0-316 GCF_001698545.2 Rhinopithecus bieti | reverse complement strand
GGAAGAGAGAGAGAAGGAGGGGAGAGAGAGAGAGAGAAAGGAAGAGAGAGAGAAGGAGGGGAGAGAGAGCGAGAGAGGAAGAGAGAGAGAGGCAGGGGAGAGAGAGAGAGAGAAAGGAAGAGAGAGAGAAGGAGGGGAGAGAGAGAGACAGAGAAGGAGGAGGAGAGAGGGAGAGAGAGAAAGGAAGAGACAGAGAAGGAGGGGAGAGAGAGAGAGAGAAAGGAAGAGAGAGAGAAGGAGGGGAGAGAGAGAGAGAGAAAGGAAGAGAGAGAGAAGGAGGGGAGAGAGAGAGACAGAGAAGGAGGAGGAGAGAGGG
>NW_016892194.1:0-321 GCF_001698545.2 Rhinopithecus bieti | reverse complement strand
CCTTCCTTAGCCCTCTGGAAAACAATTGTCTGCATGTCTGCAGTAATGTATTTTGTCTTTTACTGGGCCCTCTCTTCTTGCCGCAGCTTTTCCTTTTTTCTCTTACTTTGTGCAAGTCATTTTATGCTCATTTCCAGTTGTTATTTTCTGAATTTCTATAAACTAGTATTTACTTGTTAAGTCAATTTTCCAGTTCTGATTCATTTTATTTCCTAGGGAAATTTTAACAGTACCATTCATCTGCATGTCTTAAGCATACTGAAATATACCCATATTTCACATTAAGCTTAATTGATACATAACTACAAAATAGTTTAGTAA
>NW_016892193.1:0-318 GCF_001698545.2 Rhinopithecus bieti | reverse complement strand
TTTTATTTTATTTTATTTATTTATTTATTTATTTTTTTTTTTGAGACGGAGTCTTGCTGTGTCGCCCAGGTTGGAGTGCAGTGGCCGGATCTCAGCTCACTGCAAGCTCCGCCTCCCAGGTTCACGTCATTCTCCTGCCTCAGCCTCCCGAGTAGCTGGGACTACAGGCGCCTGCCACCTCGCCCGGCTAGTTTTTTGTATTTTAGTAGAGATGGGGTTTCACTGTGTTAGCCAGGATGGTCTCGATCTCCTGACCTCGTGATCCACCCGTCTCGGCCTCCCAAAGTGCTGGGATTACAGGCTTGAGCCACCGCGCCC
>NW_016892192.1:0-491 GCF_001698545.2 Rhinopithecus bieti | reverse complement strand
TAAGGTTAATATTGTTATGTGTGAATCTGATCCTGTCGTTATGATGTTCACTGGTTATTTTGCCTGTTAATTGATGCAGTCTCTTCATAGCATTGATGGTCTTTACAATTTGGCCTGTTTTGCAGTGGCTGGTACCGGTCATTTCTTTCCATGTTTAGTGCTTCCTTCGGGAGCTCTTGTAAGGCAGGCCTGGTGGTGACAGAATCTCTCAGCATTTGCTTGTCTGTATAGGATTTTATTTCTCCTTCACTTATGAAGCTTAGTTTGGCTGGATATGAAATTCTGGGTTGAAAATTCTTTTCTTTAGGAATGTTGAATATTGGCCCCACTTTCTTCTGGCTTTTAGGGTTTCTGCCGAGAGATCCGCTGTTAGTCTGATGGGGTTCCCTTTGTCGGTAACCCAACTTTCTCTCTGGCTGCCCTTAACATTTTTTCCTTCTTTTCAACCTTGGAGAATCTGATGATTATATTTCTTGGGGTTGCTATTCTTG
>NW_016892191.1:0-323 GCF_001698545.2 Rhinopithecus bieti | reverse complement strand
GAGGTTTTTTGTTTGCTGATGACATTCTTTGTAACAGGTGTATGTTTGTCTCCCTCTTAGAATACTCTGAATCAGCCAGTCTGCAGTGCTAGACCACCACCAACTTCACCTCCCATATACTCTGGTGCTTGCTTAATTCTGAGCTTGAAAATAGAAGGATGCACAGTTCCTTTCTGGAGATGTGTTGGACCTTGACATGAGGGGACTATTTTCTACTGTTAGCTCTTCCTTCCACTTTATACAACTATGCTTTATTTATCTGCAAACTGTCTTTATTCTTTAGGGCCTTGATTCTCTCCTTTAAGAACTGTTTTCTTAGGAGA
>NW_016892190.1:0-789 GCF_001698545.2 Rhinopithecus bieti | reverse complement strand
AGGTCCACTGGGATTCATCCTCTTTTGAAAATTTTCTAGAGGAGTAGATTTTATGACCTTTCCTTGTTACTAATTCTGTATGAAGAACTCATACTCTCAATGCTCTTTCGAAATGTCTGTGGGAGTATACTAGTGCTTGGGACTGTAGATACATGGAACACTTGGGAAGTGAGTTGTGGGGAAGCGACCTTTGTTTCACTGGAGGATTTAGAAGGTCTTTAGGTGTTACTAGTGATATGCAATGGGTGGGCAAGCAGGTAAGTGACCAGAGTCTCCGGGACTGTTGTGAGAATATGTTAAAATATATAAATAAAACTCAAGTATGTGGCACAGAAGTTGCTCAATAGATCCATGGCCCCTCACTTTGATCACTGTTGGCATTGTGGGCTCAAAGGCCAGAGTTGCTGTCCCCTAGTGCTGGGGAGTCAATTGCTCTGTGCAGTAACTCTTAATGGCATAAAGTAATTTGTACCTGTTGCCTATTGCATCTTTTCTCTATTGTGACATCCTCACATTGTGTCCTCTACATTCCTGCTTGATAGGTTGGAGCATCTTCTACTTTACCGTTCTTGATGCCTTCTTTGTATGAAGTTTTCTGTCAGGTTCATCAGATCTGATCATCTTATTTTAACCTTAAAAAAAGCCTGGCTGGATGTGGTGACTCATACCTGTATTCCCAGCACTTTAGGAGGCCAAGGTGGGAGGATCACTTGAGGTCAGGGGTTCAAGACCAGCCTGGCCAACATGGCGAAATCCCGTCTCTACTAAAATAAAAAAGTTAGCTGATCG
>NW_016892189.1:0-886 GCF_001698545.2 Rhinopithecus bieti | reverse complement strand
GGATTCCAGAATCCTCTAGGAGAAGAAAGGTATATATCTGTGAGTGGAATGCACACGTCACAAACAGCTCCTCAAAATGCTTCTCTCCAGTTTCTATCTGAAAACGTTTCCTTTCTCACATTAAGCCTCAAAGCCCTCCAGAATATCCCTTCACAAACTGAACAAAACAGTGTTACGATACACCTCAATGAAAAAAGAAGCTTAACTCTGTGTGAGGAATTCACGTGACATTGTGCAGTTTCACAGAAATCTTCCTACTGGTTTCTCTCTGAGTTTATTTCTTTTCAGGATATACTAAAGAGCATTTCCAAATGTCCTTTCTCAGATTCCACAGAAGCAGTGATTTCAAACTGCTCAATCCAAAGAATGGTTTAACTCTATGAGATGAATACAAGTATCGCAAAAGAGTTACGCATCAAGGTTATCTCCGATTTTCGATGAAGCCATTTCCTTGCTTCACACAGGCCTCCAGTCACCTCTTACTAATCCTTTGCAGAACCCTCAAAGACTGACTTTCAAACTGGGAAATGTAGAGTAAACTTTAACCCTGTGAAAAGAATGGATATGTCAGAGAGCAGTTTTCTTCATTGCTCCTTCCTTTTTTTACTGTACAACATTTCATTTTTTGCCATAGTCTTCAAAGTGCTCCGAATATCACACTTTTGGTTTTACAGGAACAGTGTTCAAACTGTGCCTTATGAGAAGAAAGTTGTAACTCCCTGAGTGGAATGCAAACTTCACCAAGCAGTTTCTCAGAAACCTTCTCTCCAGTTTTTATCTGACAATATTTCCTATTTCACCATAGGCCCGAATATGATCCCAAATATCCCTTTGCGGATCCATCCACGAGGGAGTTTCCAAGCTGCATAATGTAAAGTAAGCTTCA
>NW_016892188.1:0-730 GCF_001698545.2 Rhinopithecus bieti | reverse complement strand
ATTCAGGAAATACAGAGAATACCACAAAGATACTCCTTGAGAAGAGCAACCTCAAGATACATAATCATCTGATTCACTAAGGTTGATATGAAGGAAAATATATTAATGTCAGCCAGAGAAAAGTGTTGGGTTACCCACAAAGGGAAGCCCATCAGACTAACAGTGGATCTCTCAGCAGAAACCCTACAAGCCAGAAGAGAGTGAGGGCCAATAATCAACATTCTTAAAGAAAAGAATTTTCAACCCAGAATTTCAAATCCAGCCAAACTAAGCTTCATAAGTAAAGGAGAAATAAAATCCTTTACAGACAAGCAAATGCTTAGAGATTTTGTCACCACTGGGCCTGCCTTACAAGAGCTCCTGAATGGAGCACTAAATATGGAAAGGAAAACCAGTACCAGCCACTGCAAAATGTACCAAGTTGTAAGACCATCAATACTATGAAGAAACTGCATCAACTAACAGGCAAAATAACCAGCTAGCATCATAATGACAGGATCATATTCACACATAACAATATTAGCCTTAAATGTAAATGGGCTAAATGCCCCAATTAAAAGACAAAGACTGGCAAATTGGATAAAGAGTCAAGATCCATTGGCATGCTGTGTTCAGGAGACCCATCTAACATGCAAAGACACACATAGGCTCAAAATAAAGGGATGGAGGGAATATTTATCAAGCAAATGGAAAGCAAAAAAAGCAGGACCTGCAATCCTAGTCTCTGATA
>NW_016892187.1:0-968 GCF_001698545.2 Rhinopithecus bieti | reverse complement strand
TACGGTACAAAAGGAAATATGATCAGAATGAAACTGGAGAGAAGCTTTCCAAGGAACTGTTTTGTGACGTGTGCATTCCAGTCACAGTGTTATACCTCTCTTCTCATACAGCATTGGGGAAACCCTTTTGGAGAAACAGGTACCAAGTGATATTCAGGAGCATGTTGATGACGATGGTGTAAAGCGAAATAGCCTCAGACAAAACTGGAAAGAAGCTTTCTAGGAAAATACTTTGTGATATCTGTAATCATCTCACATAGATAAAGCTTTCTTTATACTACGCAGCTTGGAAATTGTCATGGACAGATCCACGAAGGGACCTTCGGGAGCACATTCAGTACTATGGTGAAAAGGAAATATCTTCGGATAAAACTGCAAAGAAGCTTTCTGTGAATCTGCTTTTGCTATGTTTATACATCTCACATAGATGAAGCTTTCTTTACATTATGCAGCTGGAAGCTCCCTCATGGATGGATTCACGAAGGGATATTTGGGATCACTTTGAGGCCTATGGGGAAATAGCAAATACAGTCAGATAAAACTGGAGAGAATGTTTCTGAGAAACTGCTTTGTGACGTGTGCATTCCACTCACATTGTTATACCTCTCATCTCATACAGTGTCGGGTAAACCATTTTGGAGCTACCGGTACCAAGTGATTTTCCGGAGCATATTGATGCAAATGGTGAAAAGGTAAATAACCTCAGACAAAACTGGAAGGAAGCTTTCTAGGAAACTACTCAGTGATGTGTGTAATCATCTCAGATAGATAAAGCTGTCTTTCTATTATGCAGCTTGGAAACTGTCATGGACGGATCCAAGAACGGACCTTCGGAGCACATTCAGGACTATGGTGAAGAAGGAAATATATTCAGATAAAAGTGGAAAGAAGGACGGGCGAGGTGGCTCAAACCTGTAATCCCAGCACTTTGGGAGAACGAGACGGGCAGATCACGAGGTCAGGAGTTC
>NW_016892186.1:0-2296 GCF_001698545.2 Rhinopithecus bieti | reverse complement strand
TATTACATATTATATTATATAATAGCTGTCCTTCTGAGTGTGAAATAACAGCTCATTGTGGTTTTGAATTGCATTTCACTAATATTGGATATTTTTTTCACATCCTTATTGACTGTTTGTACATTTTCTTTAAAAAAAAAGTCTATTAAAATTTCCCCACAAATTAAAATTAAAATACACAATTTTGATGGTGTATTTGTCTTTTATTGTTGGATTATAAGAATCATTTATATATTCTGGGTACTAGAATCTTATCAGATACATGCTTTGCAAATGTTTTCTTCCATTCTGTGGGTCATTTTTTTCACTTTCTTGTGTCCTTTGAGAAGAACAAGTTTTAGTTTTGATGAGGTTTTATTTGTATTTTCTTCTGTAGCTTGTGGTTTAAGTGTCTTATCTCAGAAACCACTGCCTAATTCAAGGCCACAAATATTTATACCAATGTCTCTTCTAAGAGTTTATAGTTTTAACTCTCAATTTCGGTCTTTGACCAATTTTGAGTTAATTTTATATATCATGTGAAGTAAGGGTTTGACTTCATTCTTTTGCATATGGATATTCAGTTGTTGAAAATACTATTTGTCCCCGTTAAATGGTTTTGTCAGCCAGGTGCAGTGGCTCGTGCTTGTAATCTCAGCACTTTGGGAGGCCAAGATCAGTGGATTGTGTGAGCTTGGGAGTTTGAGACCAGCCTGGGCAGCATGGTGAAATCCTGTCTCTACTAAAATGCGAAAGTTAGCAGGGCATGGTGGCATGTGCCTATAATTCCGGCTACTGGGGAAGCTGAGGCAGGAGGATCACTTGAACCTAGGAGGTGGAAGTTGCAGTGAGCCAAGATAGCAGCTCCACTGCACTCCAGCCTGGGCAACAGAACAAGACTCTGTCTCAGGAAAAAAAGGTTTTGTCATTGTTGTTGAAAATCAACTGACTATATATGTAAGAGTTTATTTCTAGGTGCTCTGTTATATTCCGTTGATCTGTGTGTCTGTTCTTATGCTAGTACCACCCAATCTTGATTTAGTAATCAAGATTGCATTGTAGTAAGTTTTGAAATGGGAAATGTGAGTCCACCAACTTTGTTCTTTTCAAGATGGATTTTGCTGGTGTGGTCCCCAAGGTCTGGTCATCTGGCACACAGACATGCACACAAGGAAGGTTCAGTTCTTTTGGTGCTGGAGTTCCTCAGTTTTAACCAACAGCCGTCTCAGAACTGCCTCTCCTTGGGGACATCTCTGCATCCTCAGTAGTCATTGACACAGAGAGATTTTAACTCCCCTCTCTCAGAGTTGCTGCCAGGCATAATCTGAATGCCCAGGGGCACAGGATTTCTCATTATTGTTGTTTTCCTCCTTTCATAAGGACTTGAGTTTTACCTAAAACCCAAGGACTACCTCCAAGCTCCAAGCTACCTCCCTTAACTCTATCAGAACATGGGGTAACCCTTGGTATCTCACCGGTAAGTATTAGAGGCTCTGTGCAAGTATTCTTGCTCTCTTCTCACTTTGCACACATGCTAGGCTTGTACTTCGTGCATTTGGAATTGTGAATGATTATGTGAGTCCATTTGGCTAATGACATGGGTCCCTTCTGGACAGAAGCTTTAAAGGCAAATGTGTAGCTTGTGGTGTGCCCCTTCCTCCTGCCTCTGACAGTGAGGAGCAGAGAGATGGAGTCTTCTTCAGCTAAGCCTGTGCTCCTTATTGACCACAATGAGTCAAGCCCTTCTCACACCCATCTCCATCAAATGTGAACATTTAACGTGACTGAGAAATAACTCACTTTGTTGTTTCAGCCTACTAAGATTTTGGGCTTGTTTGTTACTGCGGCATCATTTAGACTCTCCTGACTGACACATCTAGGACTTTCATAGCTAGAGAGAAGCTAGTGTCTGGCTTCAAGCTTCAAAAAAGAAGCTGACTCTCTTGTTAGGGACTAATGCAGCTGATGACTTTAGGTTAAAGTAAATGTTTATTTACCATTCTGAAAATCCTAGGGCTCTAAGAAATAAGCTGAATCTACTCTGCCTGTGCTCTATAAATGAAACAAGAAAGCCCGGATGGCAGCACATCTGTTTATAACATGGTCTGCTGAATTTTAAAGCCCACTGTTGAGATCGACTGCTCAGAAAAGATTCCTTTCAAAATATTACTGCTCATTAAAATGCACCCGATCACCCAAGAGCTCTGGTGGATAGGTACAAGGCAATTAACACTGTTTTCATGCCTGCTAATGCAATATTCATTCTCCAGCCCATGGCTCAAGAAGTAATTTTGACTTCCAAATATTATTATTATTA
>NW_016892185.1:0-1263 GCF_001698545.2 Rhinopithecus bieti | reverse complement strand
GGCAGAGTCTCGCTCTGTCGCCCAGGCTGGAGTGCAGTGACGCAATCTTGGCTCACTGCAAGCTCCGCCTCCCGGGTTCACGCCATTCTCCTGCCTCAGCCTCCTGAGTAGCTGGAACTACAGGCGCCCGCCACCACGCCCGGCTAATTTTTTGTATTTTTAATAGAGACGGGGTTTCACTGTGGTCTCGATCTCCTGACCTTGTGATTCACCCACCTCGACCTCCCAAAGTGCTGGGATTACAGGCGTGAGCCACCGCGCCTGGCCTATTTATTCATTTATTTTGAGATGGAGTCTTGCTCTGTCACCCAGGCTGGAGTGCAGTGTGCAATCTCAGCTCACTGCAACCTCTGTGATATGGTTTAGCTGTGTGCCCACCCAAATCTCATTTTGAATTCCTATGTGTTGTGGGAAGGACCTGGTGAAAGGTGATTGAATCATAGGGGCAGTCAGTTCTTTCCTGTGCTGTTCTCATGATAGTAAATAAGTCTCACAAGATTTTATTTTTTTTTTTTTTTTTTTTTTGAGACAGAGTCTCACTCTGTCACCTGGGCTGGAGTGAATTGGCACAATCTCGGCTCACTGCAGCCTCTGCCTCCCGGGTTCAAACAATTCTCCTGTCTCAGCCTCCCAAGTAGTTGGGATTACAGTTGCCTGCCACCATGCCTGGCTAATTTTGTATTTTAGTGGAGAGGGGTTTCACCATGTTGGCCAGTCTGGCCTTGAAGTGCTGACTTCAGATAATCTGCCTGCCTTAACCTCCCAAAGTGCTGGGATTACAGGCGTGAGCCACTGTGCCCAGCTGAGATCTGATGGTTTTAAAAGAGGAGTTCCCCTGCACGAGATCTCTGTTTTGCCTGCTACCATTCATGTAAGATGTGACTTGCTCCTTCTTGCCTTCTGTCATGACTATGAGGCTTCCCCAGCCACATGGAACTGTAAGTTCAATTAAACTTCTTTTCTTTGTAAATTGCCCAGTCTCAGGTATGTCTTTATCAGCAGCATGAAAATGGACTAATACAGTAAATTGGTACCAGAAGTGGGGTGTTGCTGAAAAGATACCTGAAAATGTGGAAACGACTTTGGAACTGGGTAATAGGCAGAGGTTGGAACAGTTTAGAGGGCTCAGAAGAAGATAGGAAAATGTGGAAAACTTGGAACTTTCTAGAGACTTGTTGAATGGCTTTGCCAAAATGCTAATAGTGATATGGACAATAAGATGCAGGCTGAGGTGGTCTCAGATGGAGATGAGGAACTTATTGG
>NW_016892184.1:0-941 GCF_001698545.2 Rhinopithecus bieti | reverse complement strand
TGAGTTCAAGTCCTGGATATCCTTGTTAACCTTCTGTCTCGTTGATCTGTCTAAATGTTGACAATGGGGTGTTAAAGTCTCCCATTTTATAGTGTGGGAGTCTAAGTCTCTTTGTAGGTCTCTAAAGACTTGCTTTATGAATCTGGGTGCTCCTGTGTTGAGTGCATATATGTTTAGGGCAGTTAACTCTTCTTATTGAATTGATCCCTTTACCATTATGTAATGGCCTTCTTTGTCTCTCTTGATCTTTGTTGGTTTAAAGTCTGTTTTATCAGAGACTAGGATTGCAACCCCCCCCCCCCCTTATTTTCTTTCCATTTGCTTGGTAGATATTCCTCCAGCCTTTTATTTTCAGCCTATGTGTGAGATGGATCTTCTGAATACAGCACACTGATGGGTTTTGACTCTATCCAATTTACCAGTCTGTGTCTTTTAATTGGGGCATTTAGCCCATTTACGTTTAAGGTTAACATTGTTATGTGTGAATTTGATCCTGTCATTATGATGTTAGGTGGTTATTTTGCCCATTAGTTAATGCCATTTCTTCGTAGCATTGATGGTCTTTACAATTTGGCATGTTTTGCAGTGGCTGGTACCGGTTGTTCCTTTCCATGTTTAGTGCTTCCTTCAGGAGCTCTTGTAAGGCAGGACTGGTGGTGACAGAATCTCTCAGCATTTGCTTGTCTGTAAAGGATTCTATTTCTCCTTCACTTATGAAGCTTTTGGCTGGATATGAAATTCTGAGTTGAAAATTATTTCCTTTAAGAATGTTGAATATTGGCCCCACTCTCTTCTAACTTGTAGTTTCTGCTGAGAGATCCTCTGATAGTCTGATGGGCTTCCCTTTGTGGGTAACCCGACCTTTCCCTCTGGCTGTGCTTAACATTTTTTCCTTCATTTCAGCCTTGGTGAATCTGACAATTATGCGTCTTGGGGTTTCT
>NW_016892183.1:0-1624 GCF_001698545.2 Rhinopithecus bieti | reverse complement strand
TCAACGGTGTGAGAGGTGAATGGGTGAATGATGAGAATATTCAAAATATCTTCTTTCTCCATAATAAGAGAGCATTTAGGCCCCTGAGTCAGACAATGTCCAGGCCAGGGGAGCAGGATGTTGTCAGCTCTCCTGACCAAAAGTGAAACTCCAACAGTGTCCAGTTACCTCATCCAGTTTGGGATTTATTCATATTTTAAAATGATCCAACAGTATACAATTTTGAAAATATACAAAATCCTTATGCTACCATTCATAGATAGATAAGATGGCCCTAAGATGGTGAGAGAATCAGAATGGGGTTTGGGTTTACGTTGTGTATTTTTTTCTCCCAATATCTACAGAATTCCCTACATCAATTTTTTAATGTAACCCAGTGAGTGTCATTCCCTTTCACAGTTACAGACATTTCCAGTTCACGGTTACAGACCCTTGGAAAACCCACACCCTTTCTGCTGTGAGGTACAGGCAGCCATGTGGCATCACCTCTAAACATGTCTTCTGGGACATCAAATTGCTGATTAAGTAAAAGTCATTTCAGTAGCTATTGAAGACCTCCATTTTGTCCCTCTCACACTTGTAATTCTTCTACCAAGAGGTGATGGATTTTAGTGGTGATATGCTTTTACAGATTAGTGTAGGTTAATGCTTCTGCCAGGGGCAAATTTTCATTGGGAAAAGCATTTGGCAAAGTCTGGAGACATTGCTGGTTGTCAGAGCTGGGGAGGGAGTCCTGCTGGCCTTGAGTGGGTAGAGTCCCCAGATAGTGTTGAACATTCTAGAGCTCACAGAGCCCCACCAGCATGACCACTACAAAGTTCAATGCTGAGGTTGAGTGGAGAGCCCTGATGTTCCTCCCCTAGCTTCCCTGGAGCTTTTACCTTATCCATCCATCAGTATCTACCACTTTCTCACCTCAGCTTGCCCCTTGAACCTGAGTGCCCTTCAGTTGAACTTTCCCATAGTTTAAGACCTGCTGTAATCTCTTGACTTCCTTGGCCCCTTTCTGATCCTTAGCAGGGTGTCCTCTAGAGGGGATCCTCACCTTTCCTGGAGCTTCCCAGGATCCAGATGCCCCTGCCCTGTGTGAGCACCAGTGATATGGCCGTGTGCCTGTGCCCCTAAAGGTCCTGTCACTCAGGACTTTTGAATGAGAGCAGCTGAAGTGATATTACCCTCCCCTACTTTTCTTGGAACATAAAATATGTACAAACCTTGTAGAGTAAAATTTCTTACTGCATGTCAAAATTTCAAAATACATATTTTGCCTCCCAAACTTTACTGGGAAAATTTATCACACTACCAGTCATGAAAATGACACCTAATCAGGGTTATTCACTGTATTGTTTGTTTAACAGCAAAATGTTGGGAACAACCTAGACTTTCACCAGCACGATGCTAATTCAACAGATTACCTTATATCTACACAATAGAATATGATGCAGCTGCATAAAAAATATAGAATCTGTCAGCTATTCCTATGGAAACACCTCCATGTTCTATTTTAATTATAGCATCTAAATATCTCAGAATAAGATGCAGTTTTGTATTAGAAATGACCTTAGAACGTTATTTTAATGTTTTTTTTTTTTTTTAATTTAAAGAGCAAGTGTCTCACTCTCAT
>NW_016892182.1:0-2302 GCF_001698545.2 Rhinopithecus bieti | reverse complement strand
AGGAGAGGGAGAGGGAGAGGGAGAGGGAGAGGGAGAGGGAGAGGGAGAGGGAGAAGCAGAAGGAGAAGGAGAAGGAGAAGGAGAAGGAGAAGGAGACCAATACTCTGGGACTCAGTAACACATTATGCAGGAAATCAATCAGACCTGGATTGTGTGCCCGAGTTGACACTGAAATCCCCTCCTGTTCCCTTTGCCCAAGGCGGTTGCAGTGACCTCGGTCCTGCTAGAGTTAGGACCTTGCCTTGCTCTTGTCACTTTCTCATACCACCACCCACAGCTTGGTGTCTTGATCCCAAATCTCAGCCCTGCCTTGTCTGATGCTCATGGGCTGCTGCCTTGACTCTGAGGCTCATTCTCCCGGGGACTGATCATAGCCTTTTCCCCTTAGCCTTGCCGATCCTGACCTGGAACGATTTCGTGGATTATCTGTTGACAGCACATCCTCTTAGATTCCACATTTGCTGTATCAGCTCGGAGTTTTCTTCCTTTGATCTCTCTTGTCACCATAAGAAAGCCAAGCCTGGTATCTGACAAACTTAGTACCAAATTATACATCCCATTTTGCTCCCTGTGATGAACCATCAGCCCTACTAGGCTGGTCAGTTTCTTTTCTAGATGCATATTCCACACACGTCTGTCTTATAACTTTGTCCTCACCAACCTCTGCCCATCCTCTGCCCTGCCACCTCATCAAAACTCCTCTCAAAATATTTAATGAAATTCTACCCATCTTTCAGGGTCAAATTTGGGTGCCACCTCCTAGTCATCCCATCAACCCCTGAGCTCTTTCTCTTTTCTGAACCCCTGGAATTGGTTGTACAGACATGTGACCCCTTAAAACACAATAACCACTTGAGCTTGCACCATACAGCACTGAGTGTGTGCCAGGCACTGCTCTACACACATAATGGCAAGCCTGTGAGGTAGGTGCACTGTGATTATCCCACTAAATAGACAGAGAAAGTGAAGCACAGAGAGGCTAAGTTATTGAGCCAAGGTTTTGTAACTAGTAATTTGCAGAGCCAGGATTTGAACCAAGGTAGTCTGGCTCTAAAGGACATGTTTTAACCACTACACCATACTACCTAAACTCATAGCACTTAATACCTGACCCTGTGCAGGCTCTGATAGCCCTAATGTTGTCATTTACAACTTACATTGTATGCCTTAACTGCAGGAGCTTCATTCTCAGGCTCACCAGGCTGCATTCTGGGACCCCTTCCAACCCCATACCTCATACCCCACCTCACAGACGAGGCCAAAGGAGGACTCCATATCGCCTTCCCAGTTGCCCTATTTCAGGCCTGCAAGTGCTTTTACCTGTGAAGCAGTGATTAAAATCTTCTTGTCCTTCTCTAGATTCAGTTCTTTTATTCCTTTTCAGTGTCTTTCATGGACAAATATAAGGCACTGCACAGAGATTAAAAAAAAAAAAAGAAACAAAGAAAAGAAAACCCAGTTGGATGGGTGGGGAACATTTCAGAATGTTAAGTTCTGTCTGGGAGGTGAACACAAGCTCCCCATCCCCAGGTATCCCCTGAGCTTAGTCTCCCTCCATCAGATCATAAATAGTGGAGGGGCAGCATTCGTATCTGCATGACTCTGTAGCCTGCACAGCGTTTAGCAATGCTGGGAGTTACTTAACGTCTCCTAAATTCTCTTAAATTCATTCAGCTCTTTGTTGATTTAATTATTGGCGCCTGGGATGGAAAGTTGCCCCAATTTAGAGGTCAAAGATGAAAAGTTCTCAGGGTCCATTTTCTACACATTCTAGATCTTTAATGTCCCACAATCCTCAGGTGAGGAAAAGAAAGAGAGATCAGACTGTTACTGTGTCTATACAGAAAGAAGTAGACATAAGAGATTCCATTTTGTTCTGTATTTGAGATGCTGTTAATCTGTGACCCTACCCTCAACCTTGTCCTTGAAAGAGACATGTGCTGTGGTGATTCAAGGTTTAATGGATTTTGGGCTATGCAGGGTGTGCTTTGTTAAACAAGTGCCTGAAGGCAGTATGCTTGTGAAAAGTCATCACCATTCTCTTAATCTCAAGTACCCAGGGACACGCACACCGCCAAAGGTTGCAGGGACCTCTGCCTAGGAAAGCTAGGTATTGTCTAAGGTTTCTTCCCATGTGATAGTCTGAAATATGACCTCGTGGGAAGGGAAAGACCTGATCGTTCCCCAGCCTGACACCCATGAAGGGTCTGTGCTGAGGAGGACTAGTATAAGAGGAAAGAAGGTCTCTTGGCAGTCGAATTCGTGAAAATAATCTGTCTCCTGGCCATCCGTGGCCAGGATA
>NW_016892181.1:0-731 GCF_001698545.2 Rhinopithecus bieti | reverse complement strand
AGCTGCTGTCCTACTTTAGGGAAGAGCCGAGTGGCCCCTTTCCTCCTCATCCGCATCCCTTACCCCGGACATCTCGTTTTCCTGTGTCACAGCAAGTCCAGCCCTTCAAGACTTGACACTGCTTTCCCTCCTAAAACCCTTAAAAGAAAGGGCCGAATTTGAACTTTCTGCCTTTGAGTCATGGAGACACCAGAGATATTTGGGCTGTAAGTTAAGGGAAGGGGGGGGGGTCCTTGAGGAGGCAGATCTTATGTAACAAGAAGCATTAGCTATAGCTGTTTTCCTACTTCTTCTAGCTATAATACGTCTGTTCTTCTGATACTGTTCTTCTGATACTGTCTTCTGAGAGGTGACAATGTGCTAGCAGCCGTCGCTCTCAGTGCGTCCTTGGCCTCAGTGTCCACTCTGGAGGCACTTGAGGAGCCATTCAGCCTGCCGTGGCACCGTGGGAACCCCTCTCTGGGCTGGCTGAGGCTGGAGCCGCCTCCCTCTGCTTGCAGGGAGGTGTGGAGGGAGAAGTGCGGGCAGGAACCAGGGCTGTGTGGGCGCTCGCGGGCCAGTGCAAGTTCTGGCGGCCTGGGCACGGGCTTGGTGGGCCCCGCACATGGAGCGGCGGGCTGGCGGGGCCAGCCGGTGCTGCTGGCCCATGGCAGTGAGGGGCTTAGCACCCAGGCTGGCAGCTGCAGAGGGTGCACCAGGTCCCTGAGCAGTGCCGGCCCACCAGTGCTGTG
>NW_016892180.1:0-1327 GCF_001698545.2 Rhinopithecus bieti | reverse complement strand
GGTGCAGAGCACTGCGCTGTCAGCGATAGCCCAGTGGATGACCACACCAGGTGAGGCACAGGGCATGGCGGGCGCCCGATGATGCTGGGGAGACCAGAAGGTTCTCTACCCAGAGGTTCTCTGTGGACATCGTGACTGCAGTAGACTGTTCAGAATCATAGTCATGTGGGTGTCAGGAGACTGCTGTAACAACGCAGCACAGACCGGGTGGCCCAGACCACAGAAGTTTATCTCACGGTGCTGGAGACCAGAGGTGCAAAATCAAGGTGTGGGCAGGGCTGCCCTTCCTCCCTGGGCTCCAGGGGAGGCTCCTTCGTGCCCCTGCCCACTTCTGCTGGCTCCAGGCCTCCCTGGGCTTGTGGACACCTTGCTCTAATCTCTGCCTCCATCCTTACGTGGATTTCTCCCCTGTGTTTTCATGGGTCTCAGGTCTCTCCATTCTCAGGACGCCTGCCATGTGATTTAGGACCTACCCTAAATCCAAGATGATCCCAACTTAATTACATCTGCAGAGACTCTTTCCAAATAAGGTCACACTTCCAGGTTCCAGAGCTGTGGTTAGGAATTGGACCTATCTTTTGGGACACACTTTTCAACCTACCACAAAGACAGTTGTCCACTTCATGGAAATAGAGCTGGTCATGTCAGCGACGGTATACACCAGGCCCAGCAAATGCCATCTCTAAAGGGCCAGGTGGCTTGTGGGCTCTGTAGGTAAGACCTTTGTGGCAGAAAGCAGCCACGGAGGAGACGTAAACTGACAGGTGTAGCTGTGTTCTGGCAAAGCTTTATGGACACTGGGCCAGGCGCGGTGGCTCACACCTTGTAATCTCAGCACTTTGGGAGGCTGAGGCAGGCAGATCACTTGAGATCAGGGGTTCGAGACCAGCCTGGCCAACATGGTGAAACCCCATCTCTACTAAAATACAAAATGGGCCGGGCGTGGTGGCTCACGCCTGTAATCCCAGCACTTTGGGAGGCCGAGGTGGGCGGATCACGAGATCAGGAGATCGAGGCCATCCTGGCTAACACAGTGAAACCCCGTCTCTACTAAACATACAAAATTAGCCGGGCATGGGTGCAGGCGCCTGTCGTCCCAGCTACTTGGGAGGCTGAGACAGGAGAATGGCGTGAACCCGGGAGGCAGAGCTTGCAGTGAGCCAAGATCACGCCACTGCACTCCAGCATGGGCAACAGAGCAAGACTCTGTCTCAAAGAAAAAAAAAAATACAAAATGAGTCGGGCATGGTGGCACGTGCCTGTAATTACAGCTACTTGGGAGGTTGAGGCAGGAGAATCACTTGAACTTGGGAGGCAGAGGTTGTAG
>NW_016892179.1:0-730 GCF_001698545.2 Rhinopithecus bieti | reverse complement strand
TCTCTGGGCGTGTCTGTTCTGTCTCTGGGGCGTCCTTCCCGTCTCTGGGCGTGTCTGTTCTGTCTCTGGGGCGTCCGTCCTGTGTCTCTGGGGCGTCCGTCCTGTCTCTGAGGCGTCCGTCCTTTCTCTGGGGCGTCCGTCCTGTGTCTCCAGAGCGTCCGTCCTTTCTCTGGGGCGTCCGTCCTGTCTCTCAGGTGTCCATCCTGTGTCTCGGGTCACCGTCCTCTCCCTACAGTGGTCGTCCCGTCTCTGGCGTGTCCATGCTGCCTCTGTCTGCCGTGGCCGTCCTGTCCCCGTGTGCCTTTTGTGTCACTGCAGTGGCCGTCCTGGTTCCAGATTCCAATCTGCTGCTTCCTCCGCCCAGCACGGAGCCCATCCTCGGGGCCCGGAGGCGTCGCACGGCCTCCCGGTGAGTCCGGTGGGGAGGCACGGAGCCCGCCCCAGTGATGGTTGGACTTCGACACGTGAGTCACGACGCTGGAAATTCCGATATGGACGGACCAGACCGTCTGTGTTGACAGAACCATTGCTTTTCGTCAGGGCCGTGGGCGGTCGTTATTTTACGAGATATTCACGGAAATAGTCTTAAGCCATTAAAATCGTCTTCTCATGGTTTAAACAGACAGATATGTCTCACGTGTATCTATCCATGCACAAATACCTCTACAGCTGTAGGAATGCGTCTACACGGACAAGGTGTGTGTGTGTGAGTGGGTGTGTGTGGAGAGAG
>NW_016892178.1:0-938 GCF_001698545.2 Rhinopithecus bieti | reverse complement strand
ACAGCTTGAAAACTGTCATGGATGGATCCACGAAGGGAATTTTGGGAGCACACTCAGGACTGTGGTGAAAAGCAAATATCTTCAGATAAAACTGGAAATAAGCTTTCTGTGAATTTGCTTTTTTCTTTGTTTATGCTTCTCACATAGGTGAAGCTTTCTTTAAATTACGCAGCTTGGAAACTTCCTCGTGGATGGATCCACGAAGGGACATTTGGGATCACATTCGGGCCTATGGTCAAATAGGAAATATAGTCAGATAAAACTGCAGAGAAGCTTTCTGAGAAACTGCTTGGTGATGTGTGCATTCCACTCAGGGAGTTTTAATGTTCTTCTCATAGGCACAGTTTGAACACTGTTCCTGTAAAACCAAAAGAGTGCTGTTCTGAGCATATTGAAGACAATGGCAAAACTGAAATGTCATCCAATAAAAGCAGAAAGAAGCACTCGAAGAAACTGCTCTCTGACATGCCCATTCTCTTCACAGGGTTAAAGCTTACTCTACATTTCCGAGTTTGAAAGTCGGCCTCTGAGGTTTCTGCGAAGGGATAGTAAGCGGTAACCGGAGGCCTGTGTCGAGCAAGGAAATACCTCCCTTTGAAAATTGGAGAGAAGCTTTCTGCCCAAGTCTTTTGTGATGTTTGTGTTCATCTCAAAGAGTTAAATCATTCTTTGGATTGAGCAGTTTGAAATCACTGTTTCTGTGGAATCTTAGAAAGAACATTTGGAGACACTCTTTAGAATACCCTGAAAAGAAATAACCTTAGAGAGAAATCAGAAGGAAGCTTTCTGTGGACCTGCTCTGTGTCACGTGAATACGCTCACACAATTAAGCTCCTCTTTTCATTGAGAAGTATCATAGAACTGTTTTGTTTAGACTGAGAAGGGATATTCAGGAGCAATTTGAGGGTTACAGTGAGAAAAGAAACGTCTTCAGATAG